>NC_069503.1:24199881-24303424 GCF_027579735.1 Bombina bombina | reverse complement strand
GTTTAGATATATATAGGCTGTGGTACTGTATAATGTGCTGTAATCTGTGTGTGTGTCATGTAGTCCTGTGATTAGATATATATAGGCTGTGGTACTGTATAATGTGCTGTAATCTGTGTGTGTGTGTCATGTAGTCCTGTGATTAGATATATATAGGCTGTGGTACTGTATACTGTGCTGTAATCTGTGTGTGTGTCATGTAGTCCTGTGATTAGATATATATAGGCTGTGGTACTGAATAATGTGCTGTAATCTGTGTGTATGTGTCATGTAGCCCTGTGATTAGATATATATAGGCTGTGGTACTGTATAATGTGCTGTAATCTGTGTGTGTGTGTGTGTCATGTAGCCCTGTGATTAGATATATATAGGCTGTGGTACTGTATAATGTGCTGTAATCTGTGTGTGTGTGTCATGTAGCCCTGTGATTAGATATATATAGGCTGTGGTACTGTATAATGTGCTGTAATCTGTGTGTGTGTCATGTAGCCCTGTGATTAGATATATATAGGCTGTGGTACTGTATAATGTGCTGTAATATGTGTGTGTGTGTCATGTAGTCCTGTGATTAGATATATATAGGCTGTGGTACTGTATAATGTGCTGTAATCTGTGTGTGTGTGTCATGTAGCCCTCTGATTAGATATATATAGGCTGTGGTACTGTATAATGTGCTGTAATCTGTGTGTGTCATATAGTCCTGTGATTAGATATATATGCACAAAAAGAAAATTATTAACCTGTTAAAACACAAATGATAAGAAATCAAACAGAAAACAATGTGTTAGTGCAAAAAGGATATGTCCCAACTCCAAATGTGCATAAGTGATCCCAGGGATTCCTTCTCAGTGGAAATAAATGCTGCAGATGAACTCCAAGGGTTCACCTTAAATAAAACAGATCAATGCTGCCAATGGTGGAGTCCTGTGAGACTACAGGGTTAATTCACATGTAAGTTGTATACTCACATACTGCAGAGCTTCACATCACACTCTAGATATAAAAGCAATGGCAGACTCCAGCAGGAGCAGATAGAAGTGAACTCAGTTGAATGTTAAAACAATTTATTAAAACGTGTTCAAATCACAGGGGTTTACAGAGAACAACCACAGCTAGAACATCCGTATATTGTACAGACTGCATATTGTAAGCAATGTCTATGATTCCGGTTTGCAGTTCAGAAGATTGGTCTCCGCCCACAACGTGACACCACACTCTCAAATCCAACAATCGTTTCACCAAATAGTTGCTTGGCTTTTCCAAGGATGTTCTTGTTCTGTTAATTAGGTCTTCTTATACTCATCTCTTCACTTCTTATTGGTCATTCTTAATGATTAACATCTGGTGGGTTTTCTATTGTTCATTAAAGTGAAAGTAAAGTTAACCTATTATCTCGTTATCACTGCAAAGTAATCATAAAATAAACTGAACTTTAATTCATCATTTTTTTTAAATCTTTTTCTGACATTTGTTATTTATATTTCAATTGTTCAGTAAACTAACCTTATCCCTCCACCAAAAAAAATTTTCGGGTAGTTGTGACGATTTGATCCGTATTTAATGGATTGGTTCCCCCATTGGCGTCTAAGACGAACTAATCTACTCCCACTTGTTACATAGCGCATGCGTGAAGTCTTAATATCGCTGTCAGTCTAAACATAATAAGAGGTTGCATGAAAATAATAAAATTGTTTAATGTAATGAATTATGTTATTTTATTTCAATTTCTATCTATAAATTTGATTTATTGATAAAAGTTGATAAATATAAATACTATTGACAACGGAATGAAATTAAATATTTTAAAAATCGTAACATTGACTTCATTTAAATAGTTATTAATAATATTGATTAATTGTCCTAATCTTTAAAGGATGAAACTATATACATAAATGTCGCATAAAATGAAGTATACCAAACTTTAATATATTACTCTTTCATTATGTATCCAAATTATAATTACTGTTTTTAAAGTTTATAATAATCTATAAAGGTATATAAAGCATAGTTTTTTCCATAATGTACACATATAATTTTGGATGCTAATATTGATAACATAATAATTTTTTAAATAAATGACATTGTCTTTAAAAGAAGTATCCCATTTGCACTGTTTAATAGATTTGATTGCCATTATTTTTCTTTATTGAAAGCAGTGTTACTAAATTTTCTTATAAGCAATAAATAGATATAAATCATACTTTTTTCCATAACTCCTAAAGATAAGTTTGCGTTGTAAATGATGATATCAAAAGTATATTTAAAATAAAATACATTCTCTGCTAAAACGAAGTCTCCCATTTGCACAGTTTAATATATTATATTGCCATTATTTATTTTTATTCTAATCATCGCTTCTAAAGCTTCTTATAAGACAAAAATAGATATAAAGCATACTTCTTTCCATAAGTCATAAAGCATCTTTTGCGATGCAAATGATGGTAACAAAAGCATTTAGCAAATATAGTACATTATCTCCTAAAACGAAATATCCCATTTGCACTGTTTACTAGATTATATTCATATTAATTTTATTTATTATAAAAATTGCTTTTAACCTTTCATAGAAGAAATAAATATATATAAAGCATAGATCTTTCCATAACTAATAAACATAACTTTTTGATGCAAGTGCTGATAAACAAATTGTTTTTAAAATAAAGTACATTGTATCCTCAAAATAAGTATTCCATTAGCAATGTTTGAACTAGATGTTGCCTATACAAAGTGATAAATATATTGATTGGTAAGCCATTGTTTTAGTCAATAAATTGTTAGTGACAACATCAAAAAGGAGCTTATCTAAAAGAATAGAAACTCACTGGTGCCTATACAAATTGATAAATATATTGAATGTAAAGCCCTTTATTAGTCAATCATTTGTTAGGATAAAAAAAACGGAGCTTTTAAAAAAACATTGAAATCAATTGTGCATATAAAAAAGTGACCAAAAAATTGAACGGTAAGCCTTATATTAGTAACAAAATTGTTACTAACATTAAAAAAAAAACTTTTACGAACAAATATACAATCAATTGTGTGTATACAACCTTGGAAAGATATACATAGATAAAGACTATATTAGTAAATCGATGGTTAAAAGGAGAACAACAACTGCGCTTATATAAAAAAAAATATGAACTCACTTGCGCATATACATTTATATCTAAATATATTGAGTCATTGACATCAAATCTTTGTATTATTAATGTTATTGTTAATAATTTTGAAATAAATACATAGCAGATGTTATTATATATGTAGTACCTTTTTGAAATAAAATAATAAACAACCATATTCAATGCCAATACTTTTATTAGTAAATAAAAGATCGATTACATGACAATAATTACGGCTAATTTAACAAAGATTAAAAAAATAATAAATTATAATTATATAAAATTATTGCAATTGTATATATATGGAATAAATATTATTTATATATTATCATATTATTTATATTTTCTTAAAGGGACATTAAACCTTAAAAATAATGTTATATAATTCTCCACATAGTGCAGAATTATATAACATTATATTAGCGCAAACGTTATAAAACAAAATTTCCCCTTTGAATTTTAAAAAAAACCTGCTGTTTTACAGACCCGCTCTCTGTGATCTGCTGAGCGGGTCTGTTTTTTTCAAACAGCGCATCGGGCCAGCTGTATAGTCACAGCCCGGCCCGACCGCGCCATAGCACTAAGTGCAGCTCGCTCCTGCTGTGTGACAGAGTTATGGCGCGGTCGGGCCGGGCTGTGACTATATAGCTGACCCACTCAGAAAATCACAGAGAGCGGTTCTGTAAAACAGCAGGGTTTTTTTAAAATTCAAAGGGGAAATTTTGTTTTAAAACGTTTGCGCTAATATAATGTTATATAATTCTGCACTATGTGCAGAATTATATAACATTATTTTTAATGTTTACTGACACTTTAACAAAAATAATTAATTTGGCTCGTAGTCTTTTGGGGATTCTATGACTTGCGAGATCCTTTTCGGTACGATGTACAATAAGAGACTAAACAAAGAATACACAAATTCTTTGATATAATGTAGCGAAGATGCGAAATTGCGCATGCGCATAGTTTTTACAATCACGAACGCGCACGCTTACTAACGCAAACGGGGGTTGGGAGTGCAACAGATAGAAAACAGGAAGAAAGCGAGGGGGAGGAGGAAGCTGCAAAAAGACGGTCAAAGTAAATGTTATATTTATTTCATTTGGGATTGTTTTTTCAAAATAATAAGTTAGCGACTATAATGTTTTGCATAATATAATATGAAAATCGGATTGATTAGGCTAAAACTTTACTTTCACTTAAAGTCAATTTTTGTAATATCTTATGAAAAAATGTTGTACGGAAACTTTTCTATTCAGTTCATTAAAATACCACAATATAAATGTTATCTTTCATCTGAAAAGTTTGCATCCAAATATTCACAAATTGTTATAGTTACATATCTTATACCATAAACAATTGATTTAAGGGGATTCAAACTCATGACCTCAAGTCATTATTAGTATCTAATATTGAATATTCTACAATTTTATTAGGAGCTTTATGTTAAAACCCATGTATAACCTATTTTGAATGAATGTTTATAACAATTATTTTTTACTTATTTTAAAATTAATCTATATAAACTTTAGGAAAAACTTTAAAATTATTACATTTAAAAAAGTTTATATCAGGAATTGAACTTATGACCCTAAAATCACATTCAACTAGAATATGATATATAAGTCCACTGGTCTAATTGTAAAATAGAATACAGACTAGAAGATGATATATAAGTCCACTGGTCTAATTGTAAAATAGAATACAAACTAGAATATGATATATAAGTCCACTGGTCTAATTGTAAAATAGAATACAGACTAGAATATGATATATAAGTCCACTGGTCTAATTGTAAAATAGAATACAGACTAGAATATGATATATAAGTCCACTGGTCTAATTGTAAAATAGAATACAGACTAGAATATGATATATAAGTCCACTGGTCTAATTGTAAAATAGAATACAGACTAGAATATGATATATAAGTCCACTGGTCTAATTGTAAAATAGAATACAGACTAGAATATGATATATAAGTCCACTGGTCTAATTGTAAAATAGAATACAGACTAGAATATGATATATAAGTCCACTGGTCTAATTGTAAAATAGAATACAGACTAGAATATGATATATAAGTCCACTGGTCTAATTGTAAAATAGAATACAGACTAGAATATGATATATAAGTCCACTGGTCTAATTGTAAAATAGAATACAGACTAGAATATGATATATAAGTCCACTGGTCTAATTGTAAAATAGAATACAGACTAGAATATGATATATAAGTCCACTGGTCTAATTGTAAAATAGAATACAGACTAGAATATGATATATAAGTCCACTGGTCTAATTGTAAAATAGAATACAGACTAGAATATGATATATAAGTCCACTGGTCTAATTGTAAAATAGAATACAGACTAGAATATGATATATAAGTCCACTGGTCTAATTGTAAAATAGAATACAGACTAGAATATGATATATAAGTCCACTGGTCTAATTGTAAAATAGAATACAGACTAGAATATGATATATAAGTCCACTGGTCTAATTGTAAAATAGAATACAGACTAGAATATGATATATAAGTCCACTGGTCTAATTGTAAAATAGAATACAGACTAGAATATGATATATAAGTCCACTGGTCTAATTGTAAAATAGAATACAGACTAGAATATGATATATAAGTCCACTGGTCTAATTGTAAAATAGAATACAGACTAGAATATGATATATAAGTCCACTGGTCTAATTGTAAAATAGAATACAGACTAGAATATGATATATAAGTCCACTGGTCTAATTGTAAAATAGAATACAGACTAGAATATGATATATAAGTCCACTGGTCTAATTGTAAAATAGAATACAGACTAGAATATGATATATAAGTCCACTGGTCTAATTGTAAAATAGAATACAGACTAGAATATGATATATAAGTCCACTGGTCTAATTGTAAAATAGAATACAGACTAGAATATGATATATAAGTCCACTGGTCTAATTGTAAAATAGAATACAGACTAGAATATGATATATAAGTCCACTGGTCTAATTGTAAAATAGAATACAGACTAGAATATGATATATAAGTCCACTGGTCTAATTGTAAAATAGAATACAGACTAGAATATGATATATAAGTCCACTGGTCTAATTGTAAAATAGAATACAGACTAGAATATGATATATAAGTCCACTGGTCTAATTGTAAAATAGAATACAGACTAGAATATGATATATAAGTCCACTGGTCTAATTGTAAAATAGAATACAGAGAAGAATATGATATAAAAGTCCACTGGTCTAATTGTAAAATAGAATACAGAGAAGAAATGATGGATATTAATGTGAAAAGCAAGAATAATTACTTTTAATAAAGGATCTATATCAGGAATTGAACTTATGACCCCAACACCACATTCATCTAAAATATTAACTGTGATGTTTTAATCCACTAATCTAATTCTAAAATAGAATAAAGTGAAGGAATTATAGCACTAGGTTTTAAAAACTAATCGACTTCTTTACAAATTCAATATAAATGGGAGACAAAAGGGAAAAGATGTATTAGTGATAATTTCTAAAATTCAGACTTCTATAAAATGGGATATCTTATTGTATTTTAAAAATACCTAAATGTGTTATTGGCAGCATTGATCTGTTTTATTTGAGGTGAACCCTTGGAGTTCATCTGCAGCATTTATTTCCACTGAGAAGTAATCCCTGGGATCACTTATGCACATTTGGAGTTGGGACTTAATCTACAATTGATTATTTTGGACATATCCTTTTTGCACTAACACATTTTCTGTTAGATATATATACAGTTGTATGCAAAAGTTTAGGCACCCCTGACAATTTCCAGGATTTTAATTTATAAATAATTGGGTGTTTGGATCAGCAATTTCATTTTGATCTATCAAATAACTAAAGGGCACAGTAATATTTCAGTAGTGAAATGAGGTTTATTGGATTAACAGAAAATTTGCAATATGTATCAAAACTAAATTAGACAGGTGCATAAATTTGGGCACCCCAACATAAATATTGCATCAATATTTAGTAGAGCCTACTTTAGCAAAAATAACAGGCTCTAGACGCTTCCTATAGCGTGTAATGAGTGTCTGGATTCTGGATGAAGGTATTTTGGACCATTCCTTCTTGCAAAACATCTCCAGCTCAGTTAGGTTTGATGGTTGCCAAGCATGGACAGCCTGCTTCAAATCACCCCACAGATTTTCAATGATATTCAGGTCTGAGGACTGGGATAGCCATTCCAGAACATTGTACTTGTTCCTCTGCATAAATGCCAGAGTAGATTTTGAGCAGTTTTGGGTCGTTGTCTTGTTGAAATATCCAGCCCCGGCGTGACTTCAACTTTGTGACTGATTCCTCAACATTATTCTCAAGTATCTGCTGATATTGAGTGTAATCCATGCGACCCTCAACTTTAACAGGATTCCCAGTACCGGCACTGGCCACACAGCCCCACAGCATGATGGAACATCCACCAAATTATACTGTGGGTAGCAAGTGTTTGTCTTGGAATGCTGTGTTCTTTTGCTGCCATGCATAACTCCCCTTGTTATGACCAAATAATGCAATCTTTGTTTCATCAGGCCACAGCACCTTCTTCCAAAATGAAGCTGGCTTGTCCAAATGTGCGTTTGCATACCTCAAGCATACCTAAAGCGACTCTCCCATACAGCTTCTCCTTGTGCAAAGTGCGCTGAATTGTTGAACGATGCACAATGACACCATCTGCAGCAAGATGATGTTGTAGGTCTTTGGAGGTGGTCTGTGGGCTGTTTTTGACCGTTCTCTCACCATATTTTGCCTCTCTGATATTTTACTTGGCCTGCCACTTCTGGCCTTAACAAGAACTGTGCCTATGGTCTTCCATTTCCTCACTATGTTACTCACAGTAGACACTGACAGCTTAAATATCTGCGATAGCTTTTTGTTTTTGTTTTCAGGACATTTGAGAGTTGTTTTGAGGCCCTCATGTTGCTACTCTCTCAGAGGAGAGTCAAAGAGAACAACAACTTGCAATTGGCCGCCTTAAATACCTTTTTTCATGATTGGATGCACCTGTCTATGAAGTTCAAGGCTTAATTGGCTCACCAAACCAATTGTATGTTCCAATTAATCAGTGCTAAGTAGTTACAGGTATTCAAATCAACAAAATGACAAGGGTGCCCAAATGTATGCACCTGCCTAATATCGTTTTGATGCATATTGCACATTGTATGTTAATCCAATAAACCTCATTTCACTACTGAAATATTACTGTGACCTTCAGTTATTTGATAGATCAAAATGAAATTGCTGATCCAAACACCCAATTATTTATAAATGAAAATCATGGAAATTGTCAGGGGTGCCTAAACATTTGCATACAGCTTTTAATTATATATATTCTCTTTTACAAAGTTTTTCTTTGTTGGGTAGACTTAGAACCTAATGATCAAAATGTTGCTGCCAAGGAGTAAAGTCTTTGGTGGCTTTTTCTTAGCATAATATTGTAATGTAGGTCTCTCCTTCACACCCAGAACCTGCGAGACAGGCAGCTCTCATGATAACATTTTCCTTTCTAAAATTCTTTGAGGGACCTCTGAGTACTGACAAGACTTAGATAATCTCACCAGAGCAGAGAGCTTTAGCTTATCGAGCCTTTATTATTGGCAATATTTAAAGTGTCAAATAAAACCAATAACTATCAACAGATGATATCATCAGATTGCAGCATTAAATGTGAAGTCCTATGTATGTTTTACTAACCAACAATTATAGTAAAGTCATTCTGTTATCTTCAGCAGAGGTACGTTGTTTTTTCAGTTATGATCCAAATATTTTATGTAAATCCTATTGGCTGATTTGAATTTGATTAAATGTCCCTTTAGGGGCAATGAGTAGCTTAGGTTTTATTTAGACTTAGGTTTTTTTATTTTGGAGGGTTGGTTGCGTGGGGGGGGTTTCTAGGTAAAGAGCTGTTTAACTTAGTGCCTTTTAATGGCTATTAGTAGTTTATTGTAGGTTAGGGGGTGTTTTTATTTTGGGGGGCTTTTTTATTTTTATAGGGCTATTAGATTAGGTGTAATTTATTTTTGATAATTTTGTTTATTATTTTTTGAAAGCTTAGAGCTTTTTTATTTTTCATAAATTTAGTGTTTTTATATTTGTAATGTTGGATTTTTTTCGTAGTGTTATTTTTTTTTTTTTTAAAATTGTAATTTAGGAATTTTAATTGGTAGTTTTTTATTTTATTAGAAAAGTTATGTTAGGTTAATTTATAGTTTAATCTTATGTTTTTTTATTTCACAGGTAAGTTTTTATTTATTTTAAGATAGTTATATTGTACTTTTAATTTAAAGTTAGGGGGTGTTAGGTTTAAGGGTTAATAGTTTAATTTAGTGTTTTGCGATGTGGGTTCCCGTGGTTTCTGGGTAAATTGGTTTATTTTGTGTCGGCAATGTGGTGGGCTGGCGGATTAGGGGTTAATAGGTTTATTTAATAGTTGCAATGCAGGGGGATGGCGGTTTAGGGGTTAATAGGTAGTTTATGGGTGTAAGTGTACTTTGTAACATGTTAGTTATGAGTTTTGTGAAACATTTTTGTTACGCAAAATCCATAACCACTAGCCTCAGATGGCGGAATGGATCGTGTCGGTATAGGCTGTAACACAAGCATTTTAGCCGGACCGCACAACCTGTAATACAGCGCTATGGAAAATCCCATACCCAAACGTATTTTTTATGATTGCGGAATGGACGTTGCAATACAAGCTAAAGTGCTTGCAGTATAGCTATATTGCCACGACAAGTAATATTAGTTACCAGCCATTCCAGCGCAATGGTTAAATTTTCAGCGGTAATAGCCGCACCATAACGCAAAACTCATAATCTAGACATTAGAGTTCTCTCACGTTGAATTTTTACTACATATGGAAATAAAGGGATTTTGCTCCAGGATTTAAAGATTTTGTATGCTCTACTATATCTGAGATATTGGCGGCTATGCCCCCTCCAAGTAAGCTCAAGAAGTTGGTTACTGATAATCCCTCAACTAGTTTACCTGTAATTTGAGTAAGTCTATGTTTGTTAAGCTAAATGTTTCAGGTCCTGGTTCTTCTGATTTATCCTCTGAGGGTGAAGTGTTTTCAGATAATTAGGAGTCAGTCTCTGATAAGGAAACTGAATCTTCCTCTTTTTTAATTTAAGCTTGGACATCTTTGTTCTCTTTTAAGAGAAGTGTTATGTACTTTAGGGGTTTAGGATTCTAAGGTTCCTAAGAATGTCTATTAAAGGACCACTTAATGCAGTAGAATTACATAATTAACAAGTGCATAATAAAAAAACAATAATTTAATACCTACTTTGAATTTCAAATAAGCAGTAGATTTTATTTATTTTTATTTTTTTTTTAAAAAAAAAGCAAATTTGATGATAAAAGTAAATTGGAAAGTTGTTTAAACTTTTATGATTCAGATAGGGCATGCAATGTTAGACTGTTTTTATCAGTGTGTGGGTGGAAAGTGTTTAGTTGTATAGCATGGTTATAATGCCCGTGAAGGTATTGCTTTGCCTATGGAGAAGATTAACAAAAGCATCATAGGAAGTATTTTGCAGGATTAGATTCATAACAGAATGGCATGTTGTTGTGTTTCACTGGCTTTCAGAAGTATCAATTCATTTAGAGCAGAGTTTTCCGACTTCAGTCATCAGGACTCTTACTCAGGCTAGATATTCATTATATCTTAACTAGAGCACAGGTGAAATAATCAGCTGATGGGTGAGGGCCCAGAGGCAGAACTTTTTTTCACTTTCTGCAATGAAGTATTTTTAGTAAAAAAAACTGCAGGTCATTTTAAATTAGGTAGTTAGAGTAAAGCACCAGTTCAATTGCAATGTGTCGGTTAATTAAAGAATAAAACCACTTTTAATGTTTTATAATATAGTGCAGTAGTTTAAAATTGCATTGCAAATTAGCTGCAGACAAAAAATGAAATTGTAAAATATCTATTGAAAAAAAAATATCCTTTTCTCTTAGTCTAACATAGAAATGTAGTAATAAAAAAGGTGCAATGTTCATAAGAACGTCTTACATTCAAAACAAACAGCTATGCAAAGTGGGAAAGGCTAGGGGATGGTTTGAAAAAATGTCTGAGAGACAGTTAATAATCAATGCACTACTGCTTTGCAGCGCTACTGCATATTTGACTTAACTTCAAACAGCACTTTGCTCTGGATGCAGTGTGTTATGGAACACTTACACAGAGCAGCCAGAACACAGCTCAGAGACCTGCCAGAGTGCTAACAGTTCCTGCATGTGTTCTGTTCTTTCTGCAGACATGCTGCATTTTCTGCGATAACATCTCAGATCACTGTATGTTCTGCCTTGGGGGGTGAGGGCAGGTTAGTAACCATGGTTACTGATCAGCTGATTATGTTACCTGTGCGCTAGTTAAGATGTAATGAATATCTGGCCTGAGTAAGAGTCCTGATGACTGGTGTTTGGGAAACACTGTTTTAGAGTAAGGATACTGATGAGTTTGTTGGAGATTCACATTTATTTTATATTGCTATCTTACTTAGCAATATTTTGTTAAAGGGGCGTAAACCCCCATTGTTTTCTTTCATGTTTCAGAGCACTCAATTGTAAACAACTTTCCAATTTACTTCTATTTATCATATTTGCTTCATTCTCTTGGTAGCTTTTGTTGAAGGAGCAGCAACGCACTACTGGAAGCTAGCTAAGCACATCAGGTGAACCAATCACAAGAGGCATATTTTGAAAATCCATATATAGCAAAAAATACATATTTCTGATTATTAAGCATTCTGGATTGTAAATTTTTTATTTGTACATTAACATCATTTAAATAATTATTTTTCTTCTTCTTTGTAGATAATAGTTTGAATATTACACACATGCAACCGAGAGAAGCACACGTGAGAATATCACACAGCACAAGTGTACAGAGCACTAGTGACTGTTACCAAACACTGGATATGTCCCAGCAAACATCAGAAGATGAGAATGAACTAAAGAATCTGGAACCACATGCAGTACACACACAGAATAAAAAAGATTTGAAAAACAAAGGAGAAGATTTAAACTTGTCTCAACAAAGGATCCCTATAGAGGAAAACCCTTCTCAGATTGCGGAGTGTTCAAAAACATTCAAACAAAAGGAAAGCATTCCATCGGAAGACATTATTTATACAGAGGAGAAACAATTAACTTGTTCAGAATGTGGAAAATGCTTTTCCAGCAAGTATGGTCACCTTATACACCAAATGATCCACACAGGGGAGAAGCCTTTCATATGTTCAGTATGTGGGAAATGTTTTTTACAAAAGTCAGACCTCCTAAGACACCATAAGGTTCATACAGGGGAGAAACCTTTTCAATGTAAAGAGTGTGGAAAATGTTTCTCATATAAGAGCAATCTCCGATCTCATGAGAAGCTTCATACCGGGGAGAAACCATTTACATGTACAGAGTGTGGAAAAAGCTTTGCATTAAAATTATATCTTCTAAAACACCTAAATATTCACACAGGGGTAAAACCTTTCACATGCCCAGAGTGTTTGAAATGTTTTATGCAAAAGTCCGACCTCGTAAAACATCAAAGAATTCATACAGGGGATAAGCCATTTACATGTACAGAGTGTGAGAAAAGTTTTGCTTGCAAATCATATCTCCTACACCATCAAGAAATACACAGAGTGGAGAAACCATTTAAGTGTAAAGAATGTGGGAAAACCTTTACATACATCAATGGTCTCCTAAAACACCAAAGAATCCATACAGGGGAGAAACCATTCATATGTACAGACTGTGGGAAATGTTTCACACACGACAGTAATCTCACGTATCATAAAAGGACCCACACAGGGGAGAAACCTTTTGCTTGTAAAGAGTGTGGGAAATGTTTCACGCACAAAGGTAATCTCACATCTCATGGAAGGGTCCACAAAGGGGAGAAACTATTCACTTGTATGGAATGTGGCAAAAGTTATTCATACAAGTCAGATCTCAAAATGCATCAAAGGATTCATACAGGTGAGAAGCCGTTCACGTGTACAGAGTGTGGGAAATGCTTCACGCAAAAGAATCATCTCACATGTCATGAAAGGACCCACAGAGGGGAAAAGAATGAGTCATCTTTACGTGTGCATAATATGGATACAGTTAATTCTTCTTAACCACCAAAATATTCATACCGGGTAAAAACTTTTGCATGTATAGAAAGTGGAAACATATCCAAAAGTTTAAATAAACTAACAATTCATTCATTGGAGAAGAACAGTATGTAGGAAAATCTCTAGAATCAAAGCAAGGTCTCATAAATCTTCAGAAGATTCTAATAGAGAACCGTTCACATAATTAGAATAGGCTAAAAAGCTTTTTACAAAAGCCATTTATCTTAATATACAAATATTTAAACATGGCATGTGTACAGTTTTCATGTTATAAGCTATTCTTTAGTACAGAGGAATATTTAGTCCACCACATTAAATCTGGTGTGAAGAGAATTCCCTCCCTTTGTCCTCCATATTGTTAGCTACTCATTTCCATAGATTCAAGAAAACTCATCTGTGAAACTAAAATATTGCTGCAATAAATTGTCTGCAACATCCCAATTCAGAAATTACAGAATTCCTATAGATTTGTATGTGCCCCTCATCACAGCAGATGAGTTCAGCTCTGTTCTAATTAATGGACATATCTTGCAACGGTTTAACTTATTCCCACATAGAATGAGTTCCACTGTCAAGGAGACTAGTAACAGAAAAATAACCTTATTAAACAAAATTAAATAGAAAAAAAGTCCTCTATAAAACAGTCCACTCTAACAAATGGTTTACTATGTATAACATAAAATATTATCATCATTTATTTGTATAGCACCACACAATTCTGTATTCACATAGGTATATTTACTGTATTTATATGCCAGAAAGGAAGCCAGAAATGTCAGATGCTATATGGCCAGCTGTTAGGTGCCCCCCAAAAAGACATCAGGAGTTGGCTGGAGGAGGGGCCGGCCTAACTAGATAAAGGGACGGTCTAAGCAAATGGAAACTCATGATTCAGATAGGGAATGTCATTTTAAACAACTTTCCAATTTACTTTTATCATCAAATTTGCTTTTCTCCAACATAGGTGTGTCCGGTCCACGGCGTCATCCTTACTTGTGGGATATTCTCTTCCCCAACAGGAAATGGCAAAGAGCCCAGCAAAGCTGGTCACATGATCCCTCCTAGGCTCCGCCTACCCCAGTCATTCTCTTTGCCGTTGTACAGGCAACATCTCCACGGAGATGGCTTAGAGTTTTTTTAGTGTTTAACTGTAGTTTTTATTATTCAATCAAGAGTTTGTTATTTTGAAATAGTGCTGGTATGTACTATTTACTCAGAAACAGAAAAGAGATGAAGATTTCTGTTTGTATGAGGAAAATGATTTTAGCAACCGTCACTAAAATCCATGGCTGTTCCACACAGGACTGTTGAGAGCAATTAACTTCAGTTGGGGGAACAGTGAGCAGTCTCTTGCTGCTTGAGGTATGACACATTCTAACAAGACGATGTAATGCTGGAAGCTGTCATTTTCCCTCTGGGATCCGGTAAGCCATGTTTATTACGATTGTAAATAAGGGCTTCAAAAAGGGCTTATTAAGACTGTTGACTTTTTTTGGGCTAAATCGATTGATTATTAACACATATTTAGCCTTGAGGAATCATTTTATCTGGGTATTTTGATATAATAATATCGGCAGGCACTGTTTTAGACACCTTATTCTTTGGGGCTTTCCCAAAGCATAGGCAGAGCCTCATTTTCGCGCCGGTGTTGCGCACTTGTTTTTGAGAGGCATGGCATGCAGTCGCATGTGAGAGGAGCTCTGATACTTAGAAAAGACTTTCTGAAGGCGTCATTTGGTATCGTATTCCCCTTGGGGCTTGGTTGGGTCTCAGCAAAGCAGATACCAGGGACTGTAAAGGGGTTAAAGTTCAAAACGGCTCCGGTTCCGTTATTTTAAGGGTTAAAGCTTCCAAATTTGGTGTGCAATACTTTTAAAGCTTTAAGACACTGTGGTGAAAATTTGGTGAATTTTGAACAATTCCTTCATGTTTTTTCGCATTTGCAGTAATAAAGTGTGTTCAGTTTAAAATTTAAAGTGACAGTAACGGTTTTATTTTAAAACGTTTTTTGTACTTGTTATCAAGTTTATTCCTGTTTAACATGTCTGAACTACCAGATAGACTGTGTTCTGAATGTGGGGAAGCCAGAATTCCTATTCATTTAAATAAATGTGATTTATGTGACAATGACAATGATGCCCAAGATGATTCCTCAAGTGAGGGGAGTAAGCATGGTACTGCATCATTCCCTCCTTCGTCTACACGAGTCTTGCCCACTCAGGAGGCCCCTAGTACATCTAGCGCGCCAATACTCCTTACTATGCAACAATTAACGGCTGTAATGGATAATTCTGTCAAAAACATTTTAGCCAAAATGAACACTTATCAGCGTAAGCGCGACTGCTCTGTTTTAGATACTGAAGAGCATGACGACGCTGATATTAATATTTCTGAAGGGCCCCTAACTCAGTCTGATGGGACCAGGGAGGTTTTGTCTGAGGGAGAAATTACTGATTCAGGGAACATTTCTCAACAAGCTGAACCTGATGTGATTGCATTTAAATTTAAGTTGGAACATCTCCGCATTCTGCTTAAGGAGGTATTATCCACTCTGGATGATTGTGACAAGTTGGTCATCCCAGAGAAACTATGTAAAATGGACAAGTTCCTAGAGGTGCCGGGGCTCCCAGAAGCTTTTCCTATACCCAAGCGGGTGGCGGACATTGTTAATAAAGAATGGGAAAGGCCCGGTATTCCTTTCGTCCCTCCCCCCATATTTAAAAAATGGTTTCCTATGGTCGACCCCAGAAAGGACTTATGGCAGACAGTCCCCAAGGTCGAGGGAGCGGTTTCCACTTTAAACAAACGCACCACTATACCCATAGAGGATAGTTGTGCTTTCAAAGATCCTATGGATAAAAATTAGAAGGTTTGCTTCAAAAGATGTTTGTTCAGCAGGGTTACCTTCTACAACCAATTTCATGCATTGTCCCTGTCGCTACAGCCGCATGTTTCTGGTTCGATGAGCTGATAAAGGCGGTCGACAGTGATTCTCCTCCTTATGAGGAGATTATGGACAGAATCAATGCTCTCAAATTGGCTAATTCTTTCACCCTAGACGCCACTTTGCAATTGGCTAGGTTAGCGGCTAAGAATTCTGGGTTTGCTATTGTGGCGCGCAGAGCGCTTTGGTTGAAATCTTGGTCGGCTGATGCGTCTTCCAAGAACAAGCTACTTAACATTCCTTTCAAGGGGAAAACGCTGTTTGGCCCTGACTTGAAAGAGATTATCTCGGTTATCACTGGGGGTAAGGGCCACGCCCTTCCTCAGGATCGGCCTTTCAAGGCAAAAAATAAACCTAATTTTCGTCCCTTTCGTAGAAACGGACCAGCCCAAAGTGCTACGTCCTCTAAGCAAGAGGGTAATACTTCTCAAGCCAAGCCAGCTTGGAGACCAATGTAAGGCTGGAACAAGGGAAAGCAGGCCAAGAAACCTGCCACTGCTACCAAGACAGCATGAAATGTTGGCCCCCGATCCGGGACCGGATCTGGTGGGGGGCAGACTCTCTCTCTTCGCTCAGGCTTGGGCAAGAGATGTTCTGGATCCTTGGGCGCTAGAAATAGTCTCCCAAGGTTATCTTCTGGAATTCAAGGGACTTCCCCCAAGGGGGAGGTTCCACAGGTCTCAGTTGTCTTCAGACCACATAAAAAGACAGGCATTCTTACATTGTGTAGAAGACCTGTTAAAAATGGGAGTGATTCATCCCGTTCCATTAAGAGAACAAGGGATGGGGTTCTACTCCAATCTGTTTATAGTTCCCAAAAAAGAGGGAACGTTCAGACCAATCTTAGATCTCAAGATCTTAAACAAGTTTCTCAAGGTTCCATCGTTCAAGATGGAAACCATTCGAACTATTCTTCCTTCCATCCAGGAAGGTCAATTCATGACCACGGTGGATTTAAAGGATGCGTATCTACATATTCCTATCCACAAGGAACATCATCGGTTCCTGAGGTTCGCATTCCTGGACAAACATTACCAGTTCGTGGCGCTTCCTTTCGGATTAGCCACTGCTCCAAGGATTTTCACAAAGGTACTAGGGTCCCTTCTAGCTGTGCTAAGACCAAGGGGCATTGCTGTAGTACCTTACTTGGACGACATTCTGATTCAAGCGTCGTCCCTTCCTCAAGCAAAGGCTCACACGGACATTGTCCTGGCCTTTCTCAGATATCACGGATGGAAAGTGAACGTGGAAAAGAGTTCTCTATCTCCGTCAACAAGGGTTCCCTTCTTGGGAACAATAATAGACTCCTTAGAAATGAGGATTTTTCTGACAGAGGCCAGAAAAACAAAACTTCTAGACTCTTGTCGGATACTTCATTCCGTTCCTCTTCCTTCCATAGCTCAGTGCATGGAAGTGATCGGGTTGATGGTAGCGGCAATGGACATAGTTCCTTTTGCACGCATTCATCTAAGACCATTACAACTGTGCATGCTCAGTCAGTGGAATGGGGACTATACAGACTTGTCTCCGAAGATACAAGTAAATCAGAGGACCAGAGACTCACTCCGTTGGTGGCTGTCCCTGGACAACCTGTCACGAGGGATGACATTCCGCAGACCAGAGTGGGTCATTGTCACGACCGACGCCAGTCTGATGGGCTGGGGCGCGGTCTGGGGATCCCTGAAAGCTCAGGGTCTTTGGTCTCGGGAAGAATCTCTTCTACCGATAAATATTCTGGAACTGAGAGCGATATTCAATGCTCTCAAGGCTTGGCCTCAGCTAGCGAGGGCCAAGTTCATACGGTTTCAATCAGACAACATGACAACTGTTGCGTACGTCAACCATCAGGGGGGAACAAGGAGTTCCCTGGCGATGGAAGAAGTGACCAAAATCATTCTATGGGCGGAGTCTCACTCCTGCCACCTGTCTGCTATCCACATCCCAGGAGTGGAAAATTGGGAAGCGGATTTTCTGAGTCGTCAGACATTGCATCCAGGGGAGTGGGAACTCCATCCGGAAATCTTTGCCCAAGTCACTCAGCTGTGGGGCATTCCAGACATGGATCTGATGGCCTCTCGTCAGAACTTCAAAGTTCCTTGCTACGGGTCCAGATCCAGGGATCCCAAGGCGGCTCTAGTGGATGCACTAGTAGCACCTTGGACCTTCAAACTAGCTTATGTGTTCCCGCCGTTTCCTCTCATCCCCAGGCTGGTAGCCAGGATCAATCAGGAGAGGGCGTCGGTGATCTTGATAGCTCCTGCGTGGCCACGCAGGACTTGGTACGCAGATCTGGTGAATATGTCATCGGCTCCTCCTTGGAAGCTACCTTTGAGACGAGACCTTCTTGTTCAGGGTCCGTTCGAACATCCGAATCTGGTTTCACTCCAGCTGACTGCTTGGAGATTGAACGCTTGATCTTATCGAAGCGAGGATTCTCAGATTCTGTTATCGATACTCTTGTTCAGGCCAGAAAGCCTGTAACTAGAAAGATTTACCACAAAATTTGGAAAAAATATATCTGTTGGTGTGAATCTAAAGGATTCCCTTGGGACAAGGTTAAGATTCCTAGGATTCTATCCTTCCTTCAAGAAGGATTGGAAAAAGGATTATCTGCAAGTTCCCTGAAGGGACAGATTTCTGCCTTGTCTGTGTTACTTCACAAAAAGCTGGCCGCTGTGCCAGATGTTCAAGCCTTTGTTCAGGCTCTGGTTAGAATTAAGCCTGTTTACAAACCTTTGACTCCTCCTTGGAGTCTCAATTTAGTTCTTTCAGTTCTTCAGGGGGTTCCGTTTGAACCCTTGCATTCCGTTGATATTAAGTTATTATCTTGGAAAGTTTTGTTTTTAGTTGCAATTTCTTCTGCTAGAAGAGTTTCAGAATTATCTGCTCTGCAGTGTTCTCCTCCTTATCTGGTGTTCCATGCAGATAAGGTGGTTTTACGTACTAAACCTGGTTTTCTTCCAAAAGTTGTTTCTAACAAAAACATTAACCAGGAGATTATCGTACCTTCTCTGTGTCCGAAACCAGTTTCAAAGAAGGAACGTTTGTTGCACAATTTGGATGTTGTTCGCGCTCTAAAATTCTATTTAGATGCTACAAAGGATTTTAGACAAACATCTTCCTTGTTTGTTGTTTATTCCGGTAAAAGGAGAGGTCAAAAAGCAACTTCTACCTCTCTCTCTTTTTGGATTAAAAGCATCATCAGATTGGCTTACGAGACTGCCGGACGGCAGCCTCCCGAAAGAATCACAGCTCATTCCACTAGGGCTGTGGCTTCCACATGGGCCTTCAAGAACGAGGCTTCTGTTGATCAGATATGTAGGGCAGCGACTTGGTCTTCACTGCACACTTTTACCAAATTTTACAAGTTTGATACTTTTGCTTCTTCTGAGGCTATTTTTGGGAGAAAGGTTTTGCAAGCCGTGGTGCCTTCCATTTAGGTGACCTGATTTGCTCCCTCCCTTCATCCGTGTCCTAAAGCTTTGGTATTGGTTCCCACAAGTAAGGATGACGCCGTGGACCGGACACACCTATGTTGGAGAAAACAGAATTTATGTTTACCTGATAAATTACTTTCTCCAACGGTGTGTCCGGTCCACGGCCCGCCCTGGTTTTTTTAATCAGGTCCGATAATTTATTTTCTTTAACTACAGTCACCACGGTACCATATGGTTTCTCCTATGCAAATATTCCTCCTTAACGTCGGTCGAATGACTGGGGTAGGCGGAGCCTAGGAGGGATCATGTGACCAGCTTTGCTGGGCTCTTTGCCATTTCCTGTTGGGGAAGAGAATATCCCACAAGTAAGGATGACGCCGTGGACCGGACACACCGTTGGAGAAAGTAATTTATCAGGTAAACATAAATTCTGTTTTTTCTCTTGGTATTTTTTGTTGAAAGCTAAACCTAGATAGGCTCATATGCTACTTTCTAAGTCCTTGAAGGCCGCCTCTTATCTCGGTGCATTTTGACAGTTTTTTTTTACAGCTAGACAATGCTAGTTCATGCGTCACATTAGATAACATTGTGCTCACTCCTGTGGAGTTACCTAGGAGTCAGCACTGATTGGCTAAAATGCAAGTCTGTCAAAAGAACTTATTTAAAGGGGCAGTCTGCAGAGGCTTAGATACAAGGTAATCACAGAGGTAAAAAGTATATTAATATAACTGTGTTGGTTATGCAAAACTGGGGAATGGGTAATAAAGGGATTATCTATCTTTCTATACAATACAAATTCTAGAGTGCACCGTCCCTTTAAGTGAAATGACCACTAAATACAGTAGAACTGCATATTTAACGAGTGCATAATAAAAAGACAATGCAATAACTATTCTGAAGTTCAAATTAGCAGGAGATTATTTTCTGGCAAATTTATTTTGTTTCCCATTTTCCTCCTGTATCATGTGACAGACATTAGCCAATCACAGACTTGTATATGTATACCATGTGAGCTTGTGCACATGCTCAATAGGAGCTTGTTGTATATAAAACTTTTGAAAGTAAATTGGAAAGTGTCTTAAAACTGCTGTTCTATCGGAATCATAAAAGTTTATTTTGACTTGAGTGTCCCTTTAATATATACATCTGGAACTAGCTATAGAGACTGCTGAGAGTGGAAGCAGAGGTTCTGGTGTGGGCCATGACTGGAATTTTGGAAAGGGGCTGCAGTTCTGGACATTACAGAGTGGAACTTAGAGAGCCCCGCAGTGTGAAGATCCTGAGTGAACCTTGGACCAGAGACCAGTTCTGCAGCAGTCCCTAAGGATCAGAGACCCACAAGCAGGAAGTCTGGGAACACCGGCCTGTGACAGACCCCTCTGTCAACCTCTCTACGGATTATGGATTCGGGCATTATGTTAAAGGGCCACTAAACCCAAAATCTTTCTTTCATGATGCAGATAGAACATACAAATTTAAACAACATTACAATTTACTTCTATTATTTATTTTGCTTCATTTTTTAGATATCCTTATATGAAGAAAAGCAATGCACATGGGTGACCAATCACATGAGGCTTCTATGTGCAGCAACCAATCAGCAGCTACTGAGCATTCTAGATATGTTTTTCAGCAATGAATATCAAGATAATAAAACAAATTAGATAATAGAAGTAAATTAGAAAGATGTTTAAAAATGCATTCTCTTTCTAAATCATGAAAGAAAAAATGTGGGTATCATGGCCCTTTAAGTCACCCTGTGCCCATTATAGGTACAGGGTGCAAATCCAACATTACTGGAGGGGTTAACTTCAGTTTTGAGTAACTGTATTGTCTAAGTTGTTGTTAGCAGTTGTAGTTGTTGCACCAGTTTTAAGCAGTGGCTAGAAGCAAAATAAATAGCTGATTTAGATTTTAAAATTATTTAGACGACATTTTTAAGATGAGGATGTCTCTGCCTAACTAAAAGATATTGCGGATCCTACTGCCTCTCCGCTACACGGCCCATAAGAGAGTGAGACCCCAATATATATTGGTTAAATAATAGTATTTATAAGGACTGTTATAGAAGCAAGTTGTCATAGTAACTAGATTATGTATCAGGGATAGTTGTACGTATTGTTATATCATTTTCACCTTCTACACAACGCATGTAACAGGGTTTCATTTTTATACACAATATAACATCTTATTATTTATCAGTTTTGTGTATGTCTTGATTTTGTCACCTGTTTCCTAGTGAATTGCTTACAATATTCACAAAATGTTAAAGAGAAATAACATTAAACATAAGGTAACCTCACCAGCTCTGAATCAGCAAGATAAGACCACATGACAAGACCACACATACAATAGAGTCTCTAAACCTTATTCAAGTATGTGGAATGCATAGATACCCCCCACCCCTCGTCATCCCTCTAGCACCCCTACGGCCAGCTGCTCCTTCACTTCTGTCAGGTTTCTGAGAGGGTTATTGTTCTATCCAGCGAGACATCTTTACAGTAATAAAACAGACGCAAGAATATTTTACAATTTCAAATATTTACTAAAAGTCTTATTCAAGCATGTCTTGAGTGTTAAGTTTGTCATTTCTGTTTTGCATATTTTTAGTGGTTCTCTAAAGCAGGGTTCTTCAAACCACGGGTCGGGATCCATGAGTGTGTGTGTTATATGAGTGTGTGTGTTTTTGTTATATGAGTGTGTGTGTTGCATGAGAGTGTGTGTATGAGAGTGTGTGTGCTTTATGAGTGTGTATGGGTTATAACCTTTTACAACACTTTCAAGTTTGACTACAATCAGGAATAAAGTATGCACACATTTTAGTAATTTTGCAGAACATTGCAGCTATCTTGTGGTATATTACTTTAGAAATTTTCAGCTCAAGCATAAAAATAGGGTGGCAAAGGTGTGTGTTATCATGCCACTGGGTTTTGGGGGGAAAAGTGTGAAGAACCCTGCTCTAAAGTGATGTATTGGGGTGCTTAACACAACTATATTTAACAGCAAGACAGCACAAACTATAGGCTAGTAATGGTAGGTGTAGCAAGGACCCCATGAATATCTCTCCCTAAAAGTGATGGCTTCCGGCAGCCTATCAAGCATCTTTCAATCTGTCCCATTGTCATAGCAACAGAAAAAGCTGTGCTCAAATGTCCCTGTTTATTATTTGTGTCATTATCAGCATATTGATTTCAGATATAGCAAGGAAATGCCAAAAGGCAGATACGCTTCATCGTTCTATTTACTTTATGAAACAACTATTGGAGAGATAAATGGCCCCTCATTTAAGATATATGCGTTTGCTCTGTCTCTCTTATGTACAGAAGCTCACTATAAAAGCAGTGGTCATCTGCTACACTAGGCACCAGAGAGGGCTAGGGTGAGGGGAACCGTTTTACATAAAATAAAGAGACACAACATTTGGAAAAAAAGGGAATCTGACATTTCTCATGATGGGTTACACCAGTGTTTCTCAACTTAAGGCACAGTATACACCAGTCTTTATATAACTACATGTTATAGACACTACTATAAAAAAAGAATATGCACAGATACTGATCTAAACATTCAGTATAAAACCTGATACTTTGGGGTTTGGTTAGGAGTCTATAAATCAGCACAATGTCATTATAAAATAAGCAAAACTATACACTGTTAAAAAAACAATCTCAGTTGGGCTCTATAAACAGTTCATTTTGTCCCTTTAAGTCCTCAAGTTCCCCAAACAGGTCAGATTCTCATGATACATTAGCTTAAACACAGGTGAAACAATCATCTGATCGGTAACCGTGGTTACCTGTTTTCACCAATTAGCTAATTATTTCATCTGTTCTCTAGTTCAGATATCATGAAAATCTGACCTATTAGGGGAACTTCCACAAGTCCTCGGCAATCCCCCCGGTATTTCGAGGTTGGCAGTCACATTTGTTTGGATTTACATAGACAAAGCCCCTCTAATATAATACAACTAGTACGTGAATTTTAACAATTCATCACCCCATACAGGGTCAACTGTAATAGACCATGGTGTCCCTTAGCAGGTGGGAGTCAGACATCTTGCGACTCCTAGAAGTTTCCTACACAATACTCAACAACAGTGTGGAAATTAGGCATGAGCTAGTGATCTTGTGCATTCGTCTCTTTAGCAATGAGAGCTTATTGGAGACAATAACACGTTTGTTTAGATGGATCCTCATATTTGAACTGTTCTATTTAATGTCAATATAGGCCTACATTCATGCTAATATGCCGACTTTCCCTGTTATGCTGTTTGATTCATTTTAAGACCCCAGATTGGTTTCTTCTACAAGGTTTCATGATGCTGAGGGCTGATTAGTTGACCTGGTTTTATGTTTTTCTATATTATAATTGCTAGAGTTATCCCGCTCAGGTTGCAAAAGAGTCTAGCGTCTTTATTTTATTATTAATTCATTCCTACAAGATCTTTGTACAGTTAATACTAAATAGTTATGCCCTTTACTAATACTTTCTCTATTAGTAAGGTGGCTTATATGTGCCAAGTTTATATGTTTAGATACTGATGTATTATGCCTATACCCTTATATTAGTTATTTATTTTTATTTTTTTAACAATTTTTATTAGGTTTTCACAAAAAGTCGTTGCACAGAGAGTAGAAATAAACAACTTACAGGATAATTTGTAGCTGTTCTAGGCAAAATAAATATACATTCAAACTTGTAAGGAGGTCCAACCGCCGGGATAGCGGAATAGATTGATTCTATATTAGATAGCCCTGATAAAAAGGAAATTTATGCTTACCTTATAAATTGATTTCTTCTACGATACGACGAGTCCATGGATTTCATCCTTGTGGGATATTATCCTCCTGCTAACAGGAAGTGGCAAAGAGCACCGCAGCAGAGCTGTATATATAGCTCCTCCCTTCCCTCCACCCCCAGTCATTCGACCGAAGGTTTAGGAAGAGAAAGGAAAAGCTAAAGCTGCAGAGGTGACTGAAGTTGTAAAAAATAAAATATAATCTGTCTTAAAATGACAGGGAGGGCTATGGACTCGTCGTATCGTAGAAGAAATCAATTTATCAGGTAAGCATAAATTTCCTTTTCTTCTACAAGATACGACGAGTCCACGGATTCATCCTTTACTTGTGGGATACAATACCAAAGCTACAGGACATGGATGAAAGGGAGGGACAACACAGAGACCTAAACGGAAGGCACCACTGCTTGAAGAACTTTTCTCCCAAAAACAGCCTCAGAAGAAGCAAAAGTATCAAATTTGGAAAAAGTATGAAGAGACGACCAAGTCGCAGCCTTACAAATCTGTTCAACAGAAGCATCGTTTTTAAAGGCCCATGTGGAAGCCACAGCCCTAGAAGAATGAGCCGTAATTCTTTCAGGAGGCTGCTGTCCAGCAGTCTCATATGCCAGGTGGATGATACTCCTCAGCCAAAAAGAAAGAGAGGTAGCCGTAGCTTTCTGACCCCTACGCTTTCCAGAATAAACAATGAATAATGAAGATGATTGACGGAAATCCTTAGTCGCCTGTAAGTAAAACTTCAAGGCACGGACCACGTCCAGGTTATGTAACAGACGCTCATTCTTAGAAGAAGGATTAAGATACAAGGAAGGGACAACAATTTCCTGATTAATGTTCTTATTTGAAACAACCTTAGGAAGAAATCCAGGTTTGGTATGTAAAACCACCTTATCAGAATGAAATATAAGATAAGGCGAATCACATTGTAACGTTGAAAGCTCAGAAACTCTTCGAGCAGAAGAAATAGCAACTAAAACAGAACTTTCCAAGATAACAATTTAATATCTATGGAATGCATGGGTTCAAACGGAACCCCTTGAAGAACTCGAAGAACTAAATTCAAACTCCAGGGAGGAGTAATTGGTCTAAATACAGGCTTAATTCTAGATAGAGCCTGACAAAAAGACTGAACATCTGGCACATCTGCCAAACGTTTGTGAAGCAAAATTGACAAAGCAGAAATTTGTCCCTTTAAAGAACTTGCTGATAACCCTTTCTCCAATCCTTCTTGGAGAAAGGACGGAATCCTAACTTTACTCCATGAGTAACCCTTGGATTCACACCAATAAAGATATTTACACCATATCTTATGATAGATTTTTCTAGTAACAGGCTTTCGAGCCTGTATCAAAGTATCGATGACCGAATCATAGAATCCTCGCTTAGATAAAATCAAGCGTTCAATCTCCAAGCAGTCAGCTGCAGAGAAATTAGATTTGTATGTTGGAAAGGACCTTGAATGAGAAGGTCCTGTCTCAAAGGAAGTTTCCACGGTGGCAGAGAGGACATGTCCACTAGATCCGCATACCAAGTCCTGAGTGGCCATGCAGGCGCTATCAGGATTACTGAAGCTCTCTCCTGTTTGATTTGAGCAATCACGCGTGGAAGGAGAGGAAACTGTGGAAACACATAAGCTAGGCTGAACAACCAAGGCACTGCCAAGGCATCTATCAGTTCGGCCTGGGGATCCCTCGACCTGGATCCGTAATGTGGAAGTTTGGCATTCTGACGAGATGCCATCAGATCCAGTTCCGGTCTGCCCCATTGGCGAATCAATGAGGCAAACACCTCCGGATGGAGTTCCTACTCCCCCGGATGAAAAGTCTGACGACTTAGAAAATCCGCTTCCCAGTTTTCTACTCCTGGGGAGTCCCCAAGAAGGGAACCCTTGTCCATGGAACTAGTGAACTCTTTTCTATGTTCACCTTCCAACCATGAGTTCTCAGGAAAGACAATACTATGTCCGTGTGAGATTTTGTCATATGATAAGTTGACGCCTGAATCAGAATATCGTCCAGATAAGGCGCCACTGCTATGTCCCGCGGTCTGAGAACCGCTAGAAGATACCCTAGAACCTTTGTGAAGATTCTGGGTGCTGTGGCCAACCCAAGGGGAAGAGCCACAAACTGATAATGTATGTCCAGGAAGGCAAACCTTAGGAACTGATAATGATCCTTGTGAATAGGGATATGAAGGTATGCATCCTTCAAGTCCACGGTAGTCATATATTGACCCTCCTGGATCATTGGTAAGATTGTTTGTATAGCCTCCATCTTGAATGCTGGAACTCTGAGAAACTTGTTTAGACACTTGAGATCTAAAATGGGTCTGAAGAGGGGCGGAGTTTGCCTACATCCAAGATGGACGTGTCTCCCTAGAGCTCTGCACTTCAGTCTAGGGAGAATCGCCATCACCCGCTCAAATCGGCTCAGAGAGGACATCAAAAGTAACAGACACCACCATGAGCATGCGGTGCACGGAACGATACCACTTTTGTGCCCCATACCTCTGAACATCGCTCCTTGCCTGGAGTGCAAAAGTCCGGTAGCAGCCACCATCTCTTTTCAACGCCGGAGCTGTGTCACTGCACCAGCGCAACCTTACTCCAGCTCAGCTAAGCCAACGAGTATGTGTCCGGTAACAGCTCCACACCCAGCCTAACCATAATGCCCTAATTAACCTCAGAGGGATTAACCACATGCTAAACAGCAGGCCACAAAGTTACTAAAACGGTCCTCCTAACTTTAGCCTCAAACCGGCTCCTAAGAAACTAAATTGAACCCCTAAGCTACAAATGAATATATAAGGGAAACTGCACCTTTATAAATCTCCTATTAAGTTTAGGCAACAAACCTGTGAACTCACAACAGAGGGGCCCAGTCGCCTAAAAAATAGAAACTCTCCACGTGGCAACTACTACTCATGCCCATGCCATCGGGATCTAGTCCCGCACATTACCCCCTTCAGCAACAACTAGGCATTTATTTTTTTATCCTAAACCCAAAACGGACCCCACCACTTTACTCGAACCTGCATTGGTCCCAGAACAGAACAAACCTTGAGGGAATTTATATTAATACTGCCATTTTTGAAAGATCTACTTGTTTTTTCTTTACATTTAGCTCTGTCTGTTTTTCCAATATGGTGGTTCATTTCTAACTCTTGCCTGCCATCTTGTGGTCAAAAGTGAGGTAAAACACAGAAGATTCATTTCTCTTAGCACCTTTTCATTTCTTATACAAGTTTGCCATCTAGTGGTCTAAAGGTGTTATTGCATATAAAGGACTTCAGATTTCTCAGCAATTTTTCATTTCTAATGCAAGACTGACACCTAGTGGATATGGTTATTATCACACTGAATTGTTCTCAACATATAATTTTAACCCAAGAGAATTAAGAAACTATAACTAATCTGCAAAAAAACACTTTTACCTCTTCCCAAAATTAACCTCTTACAGGACAATCCACTCAAGAATATCAAAATGACGACAAAGAGATTGAACAAGACAGAGAAGATGGGAGGAGGAAAAAACACTCCAGTGACTTCTTACTTCAAGCAAACGCAGAATGATAATCCAGCTGAACTCAACACTGAGTCTAGGGCATCAACGGAAGTCGCTTTATCAGAGCCTAACACTATAGAGGATAACGCACCTCTAACTAGAGCTGATCTTCACCTACTAGTATCAAAACAAGATATCACTAGCAGCTTCGACAAATTATGGGCCAAAATGGACGCCATGCATACCTCTATGAATGAGAGCCTTAATGATATCAAGAAAGATATGTCAGACCTAGGCGCAAGGGTCGAATCCTTAGAGGAAAACAACGACAACATTATAGAAGATGTAGAGATGGCAGTCCAGCAGACATCCCAACAACAGCAGGTAGTTAATGAACTATTAGACAAGTTGGAAGATATGGAGAATAGGAGTAGACGTTGTAACATTCGTCTCAAAGGCATCCCAGAATCTGTAACACCAACAGACCTCCCTTCATACCTCCACCAACTATTTTGTGCAATCACAGGAATGGACACATCCACAGAAATTGAAATTGAAAGGGCCCATAGAGCACTCAAGCCCAAAGCTGATCTCCCACCCAGGGATGTCATTGTGGCCTTTCTAAGATTCCCTGAAAAAGACAAGATCCTCAGAGAAGCAGCAAAACAACCTACCTTTAAATTCAGAGGTAATGTGGTACACTTTTTCCAGGATCTTAGTAACAGAACTTTACAAAGAAGGGGAGCCCTGAGTCCCCTAACAACTCTCTTACGGAAAAATCAGATCCAATACAGATGGGGTTACCCCTTTGCACTCCACATATCAAAGGACAATAAACTACTGACAATCAAAGACGCGGAGGGGATTCCAGTTATCTGTGAAGCTTTGGATCTAGAGCTACCCCCTATTCAAGGTCCTACATCATCCACGGACATGCCGAAACCACAGAGGATACCCATGAAGTCGCAGAGATCTCAGTGGGCAAGAATTCCTACAAAGAAACCTAAAAACACTTGATGGGTTTAATAAAAACCTTCTTGTACTAACTCTCTCTCTGTCTCACCCGAGACTTCCTAGTTAGAGGGACATGATGACTGACTTCACATGCTCCCCATCTAAAACCAGTAGCTGCCTCACATCAGCAATGTCATGGAGTCAGGAAATTGTTATGTTTATTGTTAGGCTGTTACCTAGTATAGTTAGTAGAGTCTAATTCTCGTTAAGGTTACTCAAGGTTCAAGGAACTGTAACAGGGAGGCCGGAACTTATATCTACAATGTTAGCACTATGTTCTTTAGAAAACCTCTTCTAATATGCTTACTTTAGGCAATAAGAGGGTGGATAGGTGACGCCTCCTCGGACTCAATGTCCCCCTAGAAGATTTTTTCTATGTTTAGTCAAGATGTAATTTTTTTGTTATTTATTCCAGGTTTAACAATATGGGTTGAGAATGTAATGTTTAATATGACCCCTAACCTGTTGTATTTTTTTTTCTTCTTCTTTCTCTCTCAGAATTTCTCCCTCTTCACCTCTTCTTTTTTTCTCCTCATCCTTACTCCCAAAAAGACCACAGATACTCCGCAAATGCAGAAGCAGGGTTGTTGCTCGTCTGGGAATCCCGGATTCACCAATTTCAGATAGGTCTCACACATGGGGTCAGGTAACTGAAAACGCACCAATACATACCGACTCTAAGACACCACCCAAACATTTAGATGGCTAGTACCAACATCACACTAGTCTCACATAATGTGAGAGATCTTAACTCAGATACCAAAAGAAGGAAGGCTATGTCACAATATAAACTTCTGGGGGCTAATGTCATATTCTTACAAGAAACCCATTTCATGACTTCTCAAATTCCGAAATACTGGGAGAGACATTTCCCTTTTCATTATCACTCGACGGTTAACCAGAAAAAAAGAGGGGTGTCTATACTCCTCCACTCCTCCCTAAACTTCCAACACACTGACTCCATCATAGACAAGGAAGGTAGATTCCTTATCATTAAAGGCACTATAAATGAAACAGAAATAATCTTCTGCAATGTATACGCCCCAAATGAGCACCAAGAGCAGTTTTTCACTAACTTGTCCTACCTCCTAACTAGTTGGAATGCAACCAGAATTCTCCTGGCAGGTGACTTTAACGTGTCTTTATACACACAATCCCAAGCTCCAAACTTCCCCCTCACGACTGCCCAACATAGAATGAATAAAAAGGTTCTATCAATCCTTAATACGATGGCAGGACACAACTTACTGTACACATGGCAGGCACTGTATGGCATCACAGCTGACCACACATTTTACTCCACAGCACATCGTAAATACTTCCGCTTAGATTATATCTTTTCAAGCCAGATTCTAACAGCAAACATTGTATCTTCCTCTATTCAGCCATGTGTATGGTCAGACCACTCAATAGTCTCACTAAAAATGTCAGGGATTCTCCCGTATAACAATACCAAAAGCTGGTCATTTGACCCTTTATCTTTAAAATACCCAAACCATAAAGAGACGGTCCTTAAACACATGGAGGAATACTGGAACCTCAACTTGAACACAGTAGATAACCCCTTACAGGTGTGGGCAGCTCATAAAGCAGTCATGAGGGGATTGTTGATCCAAATGAAGTCACATGCTAAACGTAAAACGAAAACTTTCTTTGACTCACTTCAACGGGGCATAGCTAACCTAGAGAAACGTCACAAAATATCTGGCTCACCCAATCTTTATAAAACACTAGTAGACAAACGACAAGCACTCGACAAGTTGCTTTCTGACCAATCATCCAGGGCAGGGTTGAGGCTTCAATCTAAATATTTTCTCTACGCAAATAAGCCAGACAAATTCATGGCCTATAAAATTAGAAATAGAACTAGAGACATGTCATTCCCATCCCTATATAATACTCAGGGGGTCCTAACGTCAAACCCCAAAGATATAGTGGCCTCATTTGCAGCTTACTATAGTTCCTTGTATGATGGTCAGAAGGTAACCAAATCAGAATCCACACGGAACTCCCTAGACATTTTCCTAGAGGAGGCAACCTTAACCAGGATAAGCAAACAAGACTTAGACTCCTTGAATGCCGACATAACAGATAGAGAGGTCCTAGGGGTTCTCAAAGATTTAAAACCAGGCAAGGCAGCAGGCCCTGACGGGTTCCCATGGGATTATTATAAACAGTTCAAACCAACCCTCACCAAACATATTGTACAATTCTGTAATTCTATCCTAAAAGGCCACAAGATCCCTTCTGAATTGTTAAACGCTAAAATTATAGTACTTCCGAAGCCAGGCAAAGATAAGACGGTCTGTCAGAACTACAGACCAATATCCCTCATAAACCAAGACCTTAAAATTTTCACAAAAATCTTAGCCAACAGACTCAAACCTCTACTCCCCAAACTGGTCCACCCGGACCAGGTGGGCTTCATTCAAAACAGAGAGGCGCCAGACAACGTCAGGAGAATGGTATCCCTGATTGACTTTATACAAGAAACAAAAACGCCTTCTCTGCTCCTATCCCTGGACGCAGAGAAGGCGTTTGACAGGGTCGATTGGACATATATGCAAGCAGTGCTAACTAAATTAGGCATTTCGGGAGAATTTATGAGCGCTATCCAAAATATATATTCCACCCCCTCAGCAAGCGTAAGAGCTATGGGTCACCAGTCCGAAAGCTTTGCTGTCCTCAATGGGACCCGTCAGGGTTGTCCTCTGTCTCCATTGCTATTCGCAATATGCATAGAACCCCTGGCCCAACAGATTAGAAGATCCCCTGACATAACTGGTATTAAAATAAAGCAGAAGGAGTATAAACTTACACTCTTTGCGGATGATGTCCTCCTCTCCCTGTCGAGGCCAATGATAACACTTCCGAACCTCTACCAAACCCTTAATTCCTTCTCCTCTATATCAGGCTATAAAATCAACCTAGAAAAGTGTGAAGCATTACCAATACATCTCCCGGACCACACCAAAAAGCTAATAGAGGCTAATTTTGAATTCAAATGGGCCAAACACCTCAGATATCTGGGGATTAATTTGACTACAAGCTCAAAGACACTATATAAGGCAAATTACCCCCCTATATATAAATCTATTAAACAAGATCTAAATAAATGGAGTAAACTACAATTCTCATGGTTTGGTAGACTGTCGGCAGTCAAAATGATGGTATTACCAAGGATCCTGTACCTATTCCGCACCCTGCCAATTAGAATACCAGCCCCAGACTTAGAGGATCTCCAAAGACACATAATTGGCTTCATTAGGGGAAACAAAAAAGCTAGGATCCCTTCGACAGTCCTCTCTAGAAACAGACAATTGGGGGGGGTGGGAGCACCAAATCTCAAACATTATTATCAGGCAGCTAGACTTGCACAGACAGCTCTCCTAAATGACCCTGAAGAGGACATTATTTGGACGTAACTGGAGTCAGACATTGCTGGACTTTTCCCACGCGACATGATTCTCTGGGACCCTAAACGAACACCCAATAATAGATTTCATGATCAAGCAATGGTCTAGGCTGACCACTTCCTTGAATCTACTCCCCACACACTCCGTTAAAGCCACACTCACAAGCCAAGTTAGACATGAATTGGTCCCCATCATCAAAAAATGGGAAAACAGGGGACTCTACAGAATAGCTGACGTTCTAGTGGGAGGCAAATTGATGAGCTATACACAATTACAAGAAAAATTACAACCAATTAAATTAGAATGGTTCCTATACTTACAGCTAACCTCCACAATTCACCCCCTATTACCTCTTATAACTAAGAACTTGTCCTCCACATTAGAAAACATCTGCAGCACCTCATCCAGACCCAAGAACACTATTTCCAAGCTTTACCAAGCGATTCAGCTAGCATCAGACATCTCCAAAACCTCTTTACAAATTAAATGGGAAAAGGATACTAACAAAGAATTTGAGATACAGGATTGGTATATAACTCTTTCGAGTGCAGGGAGAGGATTATTGAGCGCAGATATGTGGGAAATCTGCATCAAAACCAACTTCCGATGGTATCTAACACCGCTGATAACCTCACACTCTACTAAAGATTAATCCAGACTTTGTTACAGAGGCTGCGGGGAGGTGGGGGACTATAGACATATGTGGTGGGACTGCACTTATTCACATAGGGTATGGAACCGACTATCTAGGTTCTTAAGCTCAATCCTAGACAGCCCCATTAGACTAACCATGGAGCAAGCTTTGCTCCATGTCAGACTTAAAGAATTTAACAAATATATTAATCTGTTTATCAGAATCACATGTACGGCCACAAGGATCTGTATAGCCCGTCATTGGAGGGAGTGTGCTCCTTCCTGGGAAGAAATCCAACTTAAAATTAAATTTTATTACAATATGTCAGAGCAGGCAGCATTTCTCCTAGACACCCAAGAAATTTTCCAGAAAGTATGGTACTACTGGATATTACATAATGTGTCCTAATACACTAGCCCACTACGATAGGACTCTCCGCGCAGATGGAAATACTCTCCAGGTAAATAGGGTCCCCTAACAGGATAGGCACAACAGAGACCATTAGGAGACAAACTAACCCCACTTACAACAAAGGTTTTCTTTTTCTGCACAAATTAGAGCGGAATGGTCAGGAGATATTCCCTTATCTACATCCCACCTTTCTCTCTCCCCCTGTTTCACCCTACTTTTCCCCCACTCTCTAATACTTTATTTCATTAATTTTGGTAATATGTAATAGATATGGGCCTTTAGTGTCAAAAAATACTCAATATAATTTTCTCTCTAGCTCAAACAAGAGATTCCTTGACATAGGACTATTGTTCCACAATGAATGATACCACTAAAATCTCTCATGTAAGAGCGGCCCTACAAGTTTGGATGTAGTAATCGAACGATTCATTGTTATGTATTTTGCATTATTTTAATTACTATGTAACTCTAGAAAACCAAGATTTTTGTTCTCTCGATTTGTTTTTCTTCTACACTTTTTTTGTTATTATGCCTTTATTACAAAAAATTAATAAAGAATACTTTATCATAAAATGGGTCTGAAAGTTCCCACTTTTTTGGGAACCACAAAAAGATTTGAGTAAAATCCCTGCCCCTGTTCCAGTTTTGGAACGGGACAAATTACTCCCATGGTAGAGAGGTCTTTTACACAGCGTAAGAACGCCTCTCTTTTTTATCTGGTCTACAGATAATCGTGAAAGATTAAATCTCACTCTTGGGAGAAAATCCTTGAATTCCAGTTGATACCCGTGGGTCACGATTTCCAGTGCCCAAGGGTCCTGAATGTCTCTTGCCCAAGCCTGAGCAAAGAAAGAAAGTCTGCCCCCTACTAGATCCGGTCCCGGATCGGGGGCTGCCCCTTCATGCTGTCTTTGTAGCAGCAGCAGGCTTCTTGGCTTGTTTACCTTTATTCCAAGCCTGGTTGGGTCTCCAGACTGACTTGGATTGAGCAAAATTCCCTTCCTGCTTTGTGGAGGAAGAGGAAGCAGAGGGTCCTCCTTTAAAGTTTTGAAAAGAACGAAAATTATTTTGTTTACCCCTCATCTTAACAGACTTATCCTAAGGTAGGGCATGGCCTTTACCTCCAGTAATGTCAGAAATGATTTCCTTCCATTCAGGCCCGAATAGGGTCTTACCTTTAAAAGGAATAGCTAAAAGCTTAGATTTTGATGACACATCAGCAGACCAAGATTTGAGCCATAACGCTCTACACGCTAAAATGGCAAATCCTGCATTTTTCGCCGCTAGTTTAGCAATTTGAAAAGCGGCATCAGTAATAAAAGAATTAGCTAGCTTGAGAGCATTAATTCTATCCAAAATGTCATCTAATGGAGTCTCAACCGTAAGAGACTCTTCTAGAGCATCAAACCAAAAAGCTGCTGCAGTAGTTACTGGAACAATGCAAGCCGTAGGTTGTAAAAGAAAACCCTGATGAATAAATAATTTCTTTAGAAGACCCTCTAACTTTTTATCCATAGGGTCTTTGAAAGCACAACTGTCCTCAATATAGGTATAGTTGTACGCTTATCCAGGGTAGAAATAGCTCCCCCCACCTTAGGGACCGTTTGCCAAGAATCCCGAATGGTGTCTGATATGGGAAACATTTTCTTAAAATTAGGAGGGGGAGAGAACGGTATACCTGGTCTATCCCATTCCTTTTCTACAATTTCTGAAATTCTTTTAGGAACTGGAAAAACATCAGTGTAAGTAGGCACCTCTAGATATTTGTCCATCTTACACAATTTCTCTGGTAGTATCACAATAGTATCACAATCATCCAGAGTCGCTAAAACCTCCCTAAGTAACAGGCGGAGGTGTTCAAGCTTAAATTAAAAAGACATCACGTCCGAATCTGTCTGAGGTAACACATTCCCTGAGTCTGAAAGTTCTTCCTCAGACAGCAATTCCCTGACCCCCAACTCAGAGCACTGTGAGGGTACATCGGAAATAGCCAATAAGCATCAGAGGATTCAGTATTCACATTAATACCTGACCTACTACGTTTACCCTGCAACACTGGTAATTTAGATAATACCTCTGTAAGGGTAGTTGACATAACTGCAGCCATCTCCTGCAGAGTAAAAGAATTAGACGCACTAGAGGTACTTGGCGTCGCTTGTGTGGGCGTTAAAGGTTGTGACACTTGGGGGGAGAATTGGATGGCATATCCTGATTCTCTTCAGACTGAGAATCATCCTTAGGCACACTTTCTTTACCTAAAATATGCTTTTTACAATGTAAGGCCCTTTCAGTACAAGAGGTACACAAAGTAAGAGGGGGTTCCACAATGGCTTCCAAACACATAGAGCAATGAGTTTCCTCAATGTCAGACATGTTGAACAGACTAGTAATAACCACAATAGTCATTAAACACTTTATTTATTGAACTAAACAATTTTTTTAAAAACGTGTACTGCGCCTTTAAGGAATAAAAAAGCGCACAATTTTTTCCAAACTGCCTAAAAACGTTAAATAACGTTATCTAATTAGCTACACATATACAATAGTGCCAAAAAGTATTGCACCCTAAGAGAAAAGGGTAAAATTAACCTCTAAAAGTTTTTTCTTGCAAAAAATGTATTTGATTTCAAAAAACGACCCCTGCACCTGGCCACAGCTCTGCTGTGGCGCCTACCTGCCCCCAGGGTACTGCAAAAAGACTTGATAATGATCCGGTTAACAGGACATCAGTTTAGGCCCATCCGGAGCTAATGCCTGCTGCCTTCTCAGCCAGAGTAACTGCGCGTCTGAGTGCGTGAAAATAGGCCCCGCCCATCCTGGACGACGTTCACCTCAGCCTGTACAACCGCATGGGAAGCGGTTTAGCCATAAGCCATGTGGTCCCCAAAACACAACCTCATAAAACAGCCATATAATTGTTTGTTATCTACAAATAAAAACAAAACCGTTAAGCTGCCTCTCCCAGTGTCTCTGATATATGCGGCATTAAGCCCAGTACTATGTTAATAAATAATACACACAGGTTTTTCAGTAATACCCTCTGTTTCAACAGGTCTACTGCTTACCCCTTCCCTTGCAGGGAAAAAATGTCAGCCAGTTCTGATACACTAACGCCTAGATTTAGAGTTTTGGTTAGAAGGGGTGCGTTAGCTACGCATGCTTTTTTCTGGCCGCACCTTTTAAATACCGCTGGTATTTAGAGTTCACAGAAGGGCTGCGTTAGGCTCCAAAAAAGGATGCCCCATTGTTTCCTATGGGGAAACACTTCCTAAGTCTGCACCTAACACCCTAACATGAACCCCGAGTCTAAACACCCCTAACCTTACACTTATTAACCCCTAATCTGCCGCCCCTGCTATCGCTGACCCCTGCATTTTATTATTAACCCCTAATCTGCCGCTCCGTACACCGCCGCAACCTACGTTATCCCTATGTACCCTTAATCTGCTGCCCCTAACACTGCTGACCCCTATATTATATTTATTAACCCCTAATCTGCCCCCCACATCGTCGCCGCCAGCTACCTACAATAATTAACCCCTAATCTGCCGACCGCACCTCACCGCTACTATAATAAAGTTATTAACCCCTAATCTGCCGACCGGATCTTGCCGCTACTCTAATAAATGTATTAACCCCTAAAGCTAAGTCTAACCCTAACACTAACACCCCCCTAAGTTAAATATAATTTAAATCTAACGAAATAAATTAACTCTTATTAAATAAATTATTCCTATTTAAAGCTAAATACTTACCTGTAAAATAAACCCTAATATAGCTACAATGTAATTAATAATTATATTGTAGCTATTTTAGGATTAATATTTATTTTACAGGCAACTTTGTATTTATTTTAACCAGGTACAATAGCTATTAAATAGTTAAGAACTATTTAATAGCTAAAATAGTTAAAATAATTACAAAATTACCTGTAAAATAAATCCTAACCTAAGTTACAATTAAACCTAACACTACACTATCAATAAATTAATTAAATACAATATCTACAAATAACTACAATGAAATAAACTAACTAAAGTACAAAAAATAAAAAAGAACTAAGTTACAAAAAATAAAAAAATATTTACAAACATTAGAAAAATATTACAACAATTTTAAACTAATTACACCTACTCTAAGCCCCCTAATAAAATAACAAAGACCCCCAAAATAAAAAAATGCCCTACCTTATTCTAAATTAAAAAAGTTCAAAGCTCTTTTACCTTACCAGCCCTGAAAAGGGGCATTCACCATGCCAGGTTCACCGATCTGTCCTCCAAAGCCTTGATCCAAGCCTCCGAAGTCTTCATCCAAGCGGGGGCTGGCGATCCATAATCCGGCTGAAGTCTTCTATCAAGCGGCGGCTGAAGAGGTCCAGAAGAGGCTCCAAAGTCTTCATCCTATCCGGGAAGAAGAGGAGATCCGGACCGGCAACCATCTTGATCCAAGCGGCATCTTCTATCTTCATCCGATGACGAACGGCTCCATCTTGAAGACCTCCAGCGCGGATCCATCCTCTTCTTCCGACGTCCAACTGAAGAATGAAGGTTCCATCTTGGATGACGTCCCTTAAAGGAACCTTCATTCTTCAGTTGGACGTCGGAAGAAGAGGATGGATCCGCACTGGAGGTCTTCAAGATGGAGCCATTCGTCATCGGATGAAGAAAGAAGATGCCGCTTGGATCAAGATGGTTGCCAGTCCGGATCTCCTCTTCTTCCCGGATAGGATGAAGACTTTGGAGCCTCTTCTGGACCTCTTCAGCCGCCGCTTGACAGAAGACTTCAGCCGGATTATGGATCGCCAGCCCCCGCTTGGGCTTGGATGAAGACTTCGGAGGCTTGGATCAAGACTTCGGAGGGCGGATCGGTGAACCTGGCATGGTGAAGATAAGGTAGGATGATATTCAGGGGCTTAGTGTTAGGTTTATTTAAGGGGGGTTTGGGTTAGATTAGGGGTATGTGGGTGGTGGGTTGTAATGTTGGGGGGGTATTGTATGTTTTTTTTTACAGGCAAAAGAGCTGAATTCTTTGGGGCATGCCCCGCAAATGCCCCTTTTCAGGGCTGGTAAGGTAAAAGAGCTTTGAACTTTTTTAATTTAGAATAGGGTAGGGCATTTTTTTATTTTGGGGGTCTTTGTTATTTTATTAGGGGGCTTAGAGTAGGTATAATTAGTTTAAAATTGTTGTAATATTTTTCTAATGTTTGTAAATATTTTATTATTTTTTGTAACTTAAGTTCTTTTTTATTTTTTGTACTTTAGTTAGTTTATTTTAATTGTAGTTATTTGTAGGTATTGTATTTAAGTAATTTATTGATAGTGTAGTGTTAGGTTTAATTATAACTTAGGTTAGGATTTATTTTACAGGTAATTTTGTAATTATTTTAACTATTTTAGCTATTAAATAGTTCTTAACTATTTAATAGCTATTGTACCTGGTTAAAATAAATACAAAGTTGCCTGTAAAATAAATATTAATCCTAAAATAGCTACAATATAATTATTATTTATATTGTAGCTATATTAGGGTTTATTTTACAGGTAAGTATTTAGCTTTAAATAGGAATAATTTATTTAATAAGAGTTAATTTATTTCGTTAGATTTAAATTATATTTAACTTAGGGGGGTGTTAGTGTTAGGGTTAGACTTAGCTTTAGGGGTTAATCCATTTATTAGAGTAGCGGCGAGATTCGGTCGGCAGATTAGGGGTTAATAATTGAAGTTAGGTGTCGGCGATGTTAGGGAGGGCAGATTAGGGGTTAATACTATTTCTTATAGGGTTATTGAGGCGGGAGTTAGGCGGATTAGGGGTTAATAACTTTATTATAGTAGCGGTGAGGTGTGGTCGGCAGATTAGGGGTTAATTATTGTAGGTAGCTGGCGGCGACGTTGTGGGGGGCAGATTAGGGGTTAATAAATATAATATAGGGGTCGGCGGTGTTAGGGGCAGCAGATTAGGGGTTCATAGGGATAACGTAGGTGGCGGTGGTGTGCGGTCGGCAGATTAGGGGTTAAAAAAATTTAATACAGTGGCGGCGATGTGGGGGGACCTCGGTTTAGGTACATAGGTAGTTTATGGGTATTAGTGTACTTTAGAGCACAGTAGTTAAGAGCTTTATGAACCGGCGTTAGCCCAAAAAGCTCTTAACTACTGACTTTTTTCTGGAGTCTTGTCGGTAGAGGGTCTAACGCTCACTCCAGCCAAGACTCTAAATACCGGCGTTAGAAAGATCCCATTGAAAAGATAGGATACGCAAATGGCATAGGGGGATCTGCGGTATGGAAAAGTTGCGGCTGCAAAGTGAGCGTTAGACCCTTTCCTGACTGACTCCAAATACCAGCGGGCGGTAAAAACCAGCATTAGGAGCCTCTAACGCTGGTTTTGACGGCTAACGCAGAACTCTAAATCTAGGCCTAAGTCTCCTCAGAAATAAAGGACTGAACATACCTCAATGCTGCTTGTAGCATGACACCGTTCTCCACACTGAAGATTTCTCTTGTACTACCTTCAGAAGCTCTGTGGGAACCAACATGGATCTTAGTTACATCCGCTAAGATCATCAACCTCAGGGCAGAATTCTTCTATATCCTCCCTGAGGAAAATAGTACTCACCGGTACCATTTAAAATAAAAAACTTCTTGATTGAAGAAGCTAAAACTAACACCTCACTTTACCTCTTCCTAGTACTAAACACAGGCAAAGAGAATGACTGGGGGGTGGAGCTAAGGGAGGAGCTATATAGACAGCTCTGCTGTGGTGCTCTTTGCCACTTCCTGTTAGCAGGAGGATAATATCCCACAAGTAAGGATGACATCCGTGGACTCGTCGTATCTTGTAGAAGAAATCATTAATCTTTGATACGTGCATATACACTAGAGATGTTTTTTATCTGCTACTATTACAGATTATTCTACTTAGTGTTCTTATAGGGTTACATCTTGTCTATTTTATAGTTTAGAACAAATGTTAGCTTTTGGAATGTATAATGTTGCAACCCTTTGATATATAGGTAATACTATGCCTATATTCTAATAGATACCACCAACTTGATGCCATGTATACCCACTATTCTATGGGCACTCCCAGTTAAAGTTTATTCTGTCATTCTCTATTTTGGTGTAAGACCCATTTATGCCCTATCTCATTGTTTTTTTAATCACAGTCATCAAGTACCCCCAACAGTCCAGGTTTTCCTTATAGCTGAACTAGTGCACATGTGAAATAATCAGCTGATAGGTGAGAGCAGGTTAGTAACCATGGTTACTGATCAGCTGATTACTTCACCTATGCACCGGTTCAGCTATAATAAAAACCTGGACTGTTGGGGTTACTCGAGGACCTCGGTTGAGAAACAATGCCCTATCTGACCCATGATAGCTCATTTTTCTCCTAAGAATCCAAAAGCAGCTGTAAATGGGTTTATTACCCATAAGTAGTAATAGTATGGAGGTTATGTCAAACTTTTTTGACAGGTGGACACGCCCCTTTCTCCTCCCCTAAACCCGCCCCTTTCCACTCCCACTTTTACGCCCCTTTTTGATATCAATTTGATATAAAATTGATATAAAAAAGGGGATTTTGATACGAATTTGATATAAAATCGATATTAAAAAAAAGTGTTTTTAATACGTATTTGATATAAAATTGATATTAAATAGTTTTTTTTATTAGGATTTGGATTAAAAGGTTATAAGAGGTTATTAAGCTTATTTTGATATGGTTGATTAGGAGCTTTATAAAAGACTATAAAGTTTAATGTTATTTTATTAAAAAATGTGTAAATTATACTTTGATATTGTATTCTATTAAAAGGGGGTATAAAATCTTAATATATATATCTTCTATAATGTTCAATAGGTTTAATAAGGCATGTCAGGACTTGCTATGAAAAAAAAAAGATATAAAATGTAATAGGATTAAAAGGGTGTTATAAGAGTGTACAAAACTCAATTGTTTTGATATTTTCTTTTATTAGGAGGTTATAAAAAAATAAAAAATACAAAGTTTGTTAACATTTGTTATAAGATTTCTGTGAATGAAATAATTTAATTCAGTATTGTACATATTATCTTTTCTGTCTTCATGCCAGCACATTGTATGAACTGAATGCACAGGCTACTTATACTGTACGCTCTGACACTTATGTTATTAAAATGCTGACATATCTAATACGTCATTTGTTAAATGACTAATATTTTTTCATCACATATCTTTGTCAGCAAATATCATCATATTACTTTCAGATGTCATTGAGTTCACAAGTTCTTAAAAAAAACTGACATACAGCAATTTTGTAGAGTAAAGATATTTATCTATACAAAAAACAAACTCTCACTTATCTTTTTAAAACACACACAGTTTGTTTTCCACCTAATATTCACAAAAATATCATCATATTACTTTTTTCTCATCACATATCTTGTCAGCAAATATCATCATAATACTTTTTTTTCTCATCACATTGTTTGTCAGCAGATATCATCATATTACTTTCAGATGTCATTGAGTTTACATATTATTATTTTTTTAAAACACTGACATACATCATTTTTGTAAACATTTTATCTATACAAAAACAAACTCTCACTTATTTTTTTTAAAAAACACACATAGGACTTTATCACCCTTATAACCACAAAGCAAAAATAAACATTTATACATCACAAATACAAATAAGCATAATGCAAACTTCTTAATAAAATGATTTCATCTATACATATTGCTGTGTTAAGTAAAATGGTGGGGGTGGGGTAGTTGTGGGTGTGAAACTTAAAAAGCGCTGTCCCTGATCTTTGGAGCTTTTGGTGTGAGTATATAAGTTATGATATTTACTCTAAACTGTCTTTTATAATAATTAATTCTAAACTTTTAAACTAAGTAATGTTATCTTAGCTGAATAAAAAAAAACATCTCTTATAGAAATATTTTTTTTCTATCTTTTTTTAAAAACCTCTCCTTTTACCAACCCTGCTTAGATGACAATATGTGTACCAACAACCTCTTTTATACTTTTTATTGTAAAGTGTTACATTAAGTAATTAAGCTTAACTTATATTAATAAAACTATTAATATAGTTTACACAGTTTACAACAGCTTTTCACTTTTATCTCCCTTATAACCACACAGCAAAAATAAACATTTATACAGCACAAATACAAATAAGCATAATACAAACATCTAAATAAAATGATGAACTCAGCCTATTATAAAGAAAATTCTCAATTAGCTTTTTAAATTAACTTTATACCCACAAAATAAAAATAAACATTTATACATCACAAATACAAATAAGCATAATGCAAACATCTTAATAAAAGGATTAACTCACCATATTATTTTATTTTAAACTCACATATCTGTACTCAGCTGATGAAGAAATTAAAAACAAATACAAACGCACAAAAACAATATTTTATAAACTGCATTTACTACCTCTGCCCCACATTTCTGTAACAACAAGATCATTTCATCTATACATATTGCTGTGTTAAGTAAAACGGTGGGGGTGGGGTGGTTGTGGGTGTGAAACTTAAAAAGCGCTGTCCCTGATCTTTGGATCTTTCGGTGTGAGAATATAAGTTATGATATTTACTCTAAACTGTCTTTTATAATAATTAATTCTAAACTTTTAAACTAAGTAATGTTATCTTAGATGAATAAAAAATAAATACATCTCTTATAGAAAAAATTTTCTACCTTTTTTTTAAAAACCTCTCCTTTTACCAACCCTGCTTAGATGACAATATGTGTACCAACAACCTCTTTTATACTTTTTATTGTAAAGTGTTACACTAAGTAATTAAGCTTAACTTATATTAATGAAACTAATGTTAACATCAGTTTACACAGTTTACAACAGCAATGCCTTTTCATTGTGACCACTTAATATAGCTAGTGATTTTTAACCTCTCATACTAATATCACTTAATGCACTGGTTGGCTATATCAGATGAGTCTATTTTAATCTTGTTTACTAAGGACAAACTGCATATTTATATTAGGTATGGTGTATATGAGCATATTTATATTTTTCCACAGGGATCCCAGTTTTATAGAAATTCAATGCAATCTCTAGGATCTGAAGATGCTGGTGTAACTGTTATTTGTTATAACAATGAGTGAATTTACTGTGCAAGGGTAGTGTAGGGCAAGATCCACTTATTTCTTTTCTCTCTCTCTTTTTTTGTGGGTATATATTTTGCTTTTAACCTCCATGCACTTTCCCTGGATATTGTTTTGGGACCATGTGCCTTAGTAACTGTCTAACTCACACACATTCATTTGTGAAGGGGAGTGCTTTCCTAGTTGCATAATACTTCCTAACATCAGCTCGGATTGCGAGAAGCCACATTTAAAGTAGTGAAGCTTGTGGTGTAGTGAAGACTCACCTATCAGCCCTTAAGCTCTCTAATTAAGAAGGAGAGGATTATCAATTTATTTCCAGAAAACACATTTTGGCTATCTTCTCTCACAAAACACGTCCACTCCCTTACTATGTCCCATTCCCCATTCATCAACCACATAAATAGTAGATTTAAACAGTATGGGCTGTGTTATGAAGCTGGGGATGCAGCTTTGGACCTTTGTGACCCTGCAACATCTAGCTAAGAAGCAAAAGTCTTAAGAAGCTGCACATGAACAAAGTTACAGGGCAACGAAAGCTGACCACTCCATGCTAGCAACCAGTAAACTCTCTTAATTATAACTAGACTTAATTCTGCAATACTATACAAACTATAATAATAATCCTGCTCAGGAGCCACCATTCATGGTTAAAACAATAGATTAGGACTCTGTATGTTAAAAATGTAGGACATTTTACCTAACGTATAAGGGAAAATATAAACAACTTAGTTAAAATCTGCATAGGCGTTTCCCCCAAATTATTTGAGTTATCTAGGATTTGTTATGTTTGTTAAGTTTTCAAAAAGACAGACTTGTTTAAACTTCAGAGTTGCAAACACATTTATTAACAAATTATAAGATTGAGTGCAAATCATACGATTCACATAAGTAGATGTACGTATAGTATTGGTAATGAATATATATATACATATAGCTATACACAGAGCAACATACGTTAGATTTCCTTCCAATTTTATTTACATACAGTTACACACAAATTTACAACTGCTACAAATAAAACTAGGGATTTTAAGTATATTAAGTATGTCACTGAAATAAATGTATGGACATAAATATGTATATAATATATTAAAAATACATAGAGACTTGTATCAACATAAGTACTTACAAATACAGTTAAAACTGTCATAAACTTGCACAATTGGGTCATACATTAACTTAAGTACCATCCCATTTAAATACTTATATATAAATTATATCTGAACAATACACTTACATACATCATTTTAAATTTACATATCAATCACAAATATAAAAGCACACAAAAACACAGTTCACTCTTTACCTTGTGTACAAATGCATTTAAACACAAACTACCAACAAACACCCATACCACAACATTAATGTACAGTTGACTTATAGATTTAAATAAGACTCTATCTATATATATCTATTTACCTATCTGTTTAAAATAATATGTTTATTCTAACATTATGTGAAATCAACAGTAGGTATAAAAAGATATATATAAACACACAGACTTGACGTACACAGAAAATTATGTCACAGGCGGGGTGCCCATGCCTCTCCCCATATTAGTACCCAAAAGGATATGTGGTAAAGTTATATGATAACACCCTTACTCAATAAATGTATGTTTGTAATTTAAGATAATAAAAATAATTAAATATGCATAATAATGAAATAAGATGACATGAGTTAACAGTAAATCGTCTATTAAAGTATATGGGATATATAATATTTAACTTTAGATTAGCAAATGTATAATAATAAAAAATAGCTAAATGTATTTAGCCGTACTTTTATAGAGGTCTCATTTATCATTTGGCATGCTATATGCAGGCACACACAACATGCATGTTATAATGCATACATTTACTCTATATAATTTTATATATTTTAAACAAGATTCATATTTTGTTTATTTTGTAATATATCAAATGGGTGCAGAAGATTTTTGAATTTTAATTTTTTAGATAGTTGTATGCTTGATATATTTCTGTAACATTTTAGTACGTGCCCCACTATATATAGTAACATCACTCTTTATAAGGCTGCTATGTTCAACTGAGTCTATAAAATTGGATAATGTTAGATCAATAATATCAGTTCTAGTTTATATGTGACTTTGCCTCTGTTACTGAAATAATTATAGTAACAAAGTTAACATACCTAAATATATTTCTTACAGAAGATTCCATTTCAAGCTTCAGATAACACAAAGAACGTATTTATTACATATTTACTTCTAAACATAATACATTATTTATATTTCTGTTCTTGAAAATAACATTGGTAATTAAGACCAACTGCATTGAATATCTTTACTGGTAACAACCTAAGTTTAATACCTGGCTTATTCATTTTAGTTTGAAATGACTACTTTTTAGCAGTTTTCTTGCATTGGTTTGTATTTATTCTAAGCACATGTTTATTGTTTGTCTTTGTACTAGATGCATAATAGTGTGCCATTGCTTTACGTATTGAATCTGTTTTCTTGCATAGAGAGTGTTAAATACAGAAAGGTATATAGGTTATGATTAGCCTCAATTCTTCTTGCATTAAGAGTATTAATTACAGTAAGGTGTTTATCAGCCTTTATTATTTCTTGCAGTGAAGGGGCTAAAAAAATAAATAAAAAAATAATCTTTTTATGTCACAACAGTACAAAGACTTGTATTTTAAAATGTAAAGAGTGCTCCACTAACATAAACCCCACCCAAACTCTAATCTAAGAAAAAAATGTTGCTGGGCTGTCCATTAGTCTGTTGTGGACACTTGATAGCCAACACCCTGCATTAGCCACAAGAAAAAAACAACAACTAGATGTACATGAAGTAGCAGTCTAAATCAATACTTTGCCAATATATGTAGCTTTCATTTCATCAGTCTTCATCAGCAAGGTAATGCTACACGTCACTTTTATGTTGTTTAAGAAAGTTTGTTAAGAATTATTAGATAATTAAAAGTAGATCTCTATGTTTTTAAAATATTTTCTTAATGGAAAAAATGTTTTAATATAAAAACTATGGAACTTGGTACAGATAAATACAACCAAAAAAACAAACAAAAATGTTTTAGTTATTCAAGTAATGATATCAATTTAAAAAGGATACAACTTGATTTTCGGATACATTGCGACTGCCAAATATATTAACATGTTTTGCTGTTCATACTACTCTTTTAATCTTGCAATCTCCCTTTATAATATTTACATAGATTAACTTAAATTCAAAATATTAATACTTTATTATATAAAAGTATACATGGAAACATTTAAAACTCAAGAGATGGCACGCTAACTTGGGACAAGGTAAATAACTCTCCAGAATATGTCTGGCTCTTCTATAGTGGTGAGTAAATAGCTGATCCCAAAACCCAGAGATTTGACAAGAGATTGAAGAAATTTTAAGTTTCTCTGGCAATGGCAAGTGGTATTTATTTAGCCCATTCATTTTAAAATAAAATAAATAGTAACACTTCATTAAATAATCTAAATAAAATATTGATGGTATTGTAGGTGCGCAAGCAGAAGTTTTCAATATACCTTGTTTCTCTTTAATAATTCATTCTTACGATCAAGCCCCTGGAAAGAAAAGGGATAGCACAATCTGCCCTAGATACTCTATAGCCTTTTCTAATTACTATATGGTCCTTTGTAAATTATGGAGTTAAAATACCAAATGCTCCAGTTGAAATTATTTGTGTTTCTCACATTTTGAAGGCTCTAGAATTACTCATTCTTTAATATTAGATCTATTAAAACTTGCACAGCCCTGAAGAAATAATGTAATATATAGTTGAAAATGAGAATCTAGTTTTTTCCTCTAAGACATTAAAGTTAATCCATCTTTAATATTGTCTTAAATGAATAAATTAACATTTAATTTGAAATATTTTTCCTTTTACCATAAAATAGGTATATCCAGTTGCCTTAAGTGTGATACGTGGAAACTTGTAATTTTCTATACTTCTATTTTAAGAAAAGAAAAAACTATACAATTGATACAACAACTCATAACACTTACACCAAGTCCAAAATTGATTGTGTTTATAGAAGAGTAATTTACTTAAATAATTGTGTAAATATTAATAATTAAAATATTTAACGTTTTGAGTGATTTGATTGAGTTAATCATTTTTAAAATATTTTCATAGTTAAAACTTTTAATTTTTTGTTTGCAAATTGGTAGGTTTACAGAAAAATAACAATTTAATGTTTGAAAGATGAAACCAAGCAGCATATATTAAGAAGAGAAAAAAAAGATAAAATGTGACTTCTTAATTTTGTGGACCCCTTAACAGTTTCATAATCAAGTAGGATTCAATTATAGAGAAAATAAAAAACATTGTAAGACTGAGGGACAGATTTTACTATATATGTATAATTCTATACATAAACAAAATGGTGATTAAGTTTGTCTTTCACTTCTTAAATGAACAGACATGTATAATTAGTTTAGTGTTGGGGAAACTTTAACACACTAGTGTTCTTTAATACATCAGCATTACTTTAGTAGAAAACTAGCAAAAAATATAAAGTACTATTTATCAGGAATTCAGATACTTGTCAAATACATTTGGCTCATATAATCAGTACAAAACAATCAATTTTGGACTTGGTGTAAGTGTTATGAGTTGTTGTATCAATTGTATAGTTTTTTCTTTTCTTAAAATAGAAGTATAGAAAATTACAAGTTTCCACGTATCACACTTAAGGCAACTGGATATACCTATTTTATGGTAAAAGGAAAAATATTTCAAATTAAATGTTAATTTATTCATTTAAGACAATATTAAAGATGGATTAACTTTAATGTCTTAGAGGAAAAAACTAGATTCTCATTTTCAACTATATATTACATTATTTCTTCAGGGCTGTGCAAGTTTTAATAGATCTAATATTAAAGAATGAGTAATTCTAGAGCCTTCAAAATGTGAGAAACACAAATAATTTCAACTGGAGCATTTGGTATTTTAACTCCATAATTTACAAAGGACCATCTAGTAATTAGAAAAGGCTATAGAGTATCTAGGGCAGATTGTGCTATCCCTTTTCTTTCCAGGGGCTTGATCGTAAGAATGAATTATTAAAGAGAAACAAGGTATATTGAAAACTTCTGCTTGCGCACCTACAATACCATCAATATTTTATTTAGATTATTTAATGAAGAGTTACTATTTATTTTATTTTAAAATGAATGGGCTAAATAAATACCACTTGCCATTGCCAGAGAAACTTAAAATTTCTTCAATCTCTTGTCAAATCTCTGGGTTTTGGGATCAGCTATTTACTCACCACTATAGAAGAGCCAGACATATTCTGGAGAGTTATTTACCTTGTCCCAAGTTAGCGTGCCATCTCTTGAGTTTTAAATGTTTCCATGTATACTTTTATATAATAAAGTATTAATATTTTGAATTTAAGTTAATCTATGTAAATATTATAAAGGGAGATTGCAAGATTAAAAGAGTAGTATGAACAGCAAAACATGTTAATATATTTGGCAGTCGCAATGTATCCGAAAATCAAGTTGTATCCTTTTTAAATTGATATCATTACTTGAATAACTAAAACATTTTTGTTTGTTTTTTTGGTTGTATTTATCTGTACCAAGTTCCATAGTTTTTATATTAAAACATTTTTTCCATTAAGAAAATATTTTAAAAACATAGAGATCTACTTTTAATTATCTAATAATTCTTAACAAACTTTCTTAAACAACATAAAAGTGACGTGTAGCATTACCTTGCTGATGAAGACTGATGAAATGAAAGCTACATATATTGGCAAAGTATTGATTTAGGCTGCTACTTCATGTACATCTAGTTGTTGTTTTTTTCTTGTGGCTAATGCAGGGTGTTGGCTATCAAGTGTCCACAACACACTAATGGACAGCCCAGCAACATTTTTTTCTTAGATTAGAGTTTGGGTGGGGTTTATGTTAGTGGAGCACTCTTTACATTTTAAAATACAAGTCTTTGTACTGTTGTGACATAAAAAGATTATTTTTTTATTTATTTTTTTAGCCCCTTCACTGCAAGAAATAATAAAGGCTGATAAACACCTTACTGTAATTAATACTCTTAATGCAAGAAGAATTGAGGCTAATCATAACCTACAGTATATACCTTTCTGTATTTAACACTCTCTATGCAAGAAAACAGATTCAATACGTAAAGCAATGGCACACTATTATGCATCCAGTACAAAGACAAACAATAAACATGTGCTTAGAATAAATACAAACCAATGCAAGAAAACTGCTAAAAAGTAGTCATTTCAAACTAAAATGAATAAGCCAGGTATTAAACTTAGGTTGTTACCAGTAAAGATATTCAATGCAGTTGGTCTTAATTACCAATGTTATTTTCAAGAACAGAAATATAAATAATGTATTATGTTTAGAAGTAAATATGTAATAAATACGTTCTTTGTGTTATCTGAAGCTTGAAATGGAATCTTCTGTAAGAAATATATTTAGGTTTGTTAACTTTGTTATTATAATTATTTCAGTAACAGAGGCAAAGTCACATATAAACTAGAACTGATATTATTGATCTAACATTATCCAATTTTATAGACTCAGTTGAACATAGCAGCCTTATAAAGAGTGATGTTACTATATATAGTGGGGCACGTACTAAAATGTTACAGAAATATATCAAGCATACAACTATCTAAAAAATTAAAATTCAAAAATCTTCTGCACCCATTTGATATATTACAAAATAAACAAAATATGAATCTTGTTTAAAATATATAAAATTATATAGAGTAAATGTATGCATTATAACATGCATGTTGTGTGTGCCTGCATATAGCATGCCAAATGATAAATGAGACCTCTATAAAAGTACGGCTAAATACATTTAGCTATTTTTTATTATTATACATTTGCTAATCTAAAGTTAAATATTATATATCCCATATACTTTAATAGACGATTTACTGTTAACTCATGTCATCTTATTTCATTATTATGCATATTTAATTATTTTTATTATCTTAAATTACAAACATACATTTATTGAGTAAGGGTGTTATCATATAACTTTACCACATATCCTTTTGGGTACTAATATGGGGAGAGGCATGGGCACCCCGCCTGTGACATCATTTTCTGTGTACGTCAAGTCTGTGTGTTTATATATATCTTTTTATACCTACTGTTGATTTCACATAATGTTAGAATAAACATATTATTTTAAACAGATAGGTAAATAGATATATATAGATAGAGTCTTATTTAAATCTATAAGTCAACTGTACATTAATGTTGTGGTATGGGTGTTTGTTGGTAGTTTGTGTTTAAATGCATTTGTTCACAAGGTAAAGAGTGAACTGTGTTTTTGTGTGCTTTTATATTTGTGATTGATATGTAAATTTAAAATGATGTATGTAAGTGTATTGTTCAGATATAATTTATATATAAGTATTTAAATGGGATGGTACTTAAGTTAATGTATGACCCAATTGTGCAAGTTTATGACAGTTTTAACTGTATTTGTAAGTACTTATGTTGATACAAGTCTCTATGTATTTTTAATATATTATATACATATTTATGTCCATACATTTATTTCAGTGACATACTTAATATACTTAAAATCCCTAGTTTTATTTGTAGCAGTTGTAAATTTGTGTGTAACTGTATGTAAATACAATTGGAAGGAAATCTAACGTATGTTGCTCTGTGTATAGCTATATGTATATATATATTCATTACCAATACTATACGTACATCTACTTATGTGAATCGTATGATTTGCACTCAATCTTATAATTTGTTAATAAATGTGTTTGCAACTCTGAAGTTTAAACAAGTCTGTCTTTTTGAAAACTTAACAAACATAACAAATCCTAGATAACTCAAATAATTTGGGGGAAACGCCTATGCAGATTTTAACTAAGTTGTTTATATTTTCCCTTATACGTTAGGTAAAATGTCCTACATTTTTAACATACAGAGTCCTAATCTATTGTTTTAACCATGAATGGTGGCTCCTGAGCAGGATTATTATTATAGTTTGTATAGTATTGCAGAATTAAGTCTAGTTATAATTAAGAGAGTTTACTGGTTGCTAGCATGGAGTGGTCAGCTTTCGTTGCCCTGTAACTTTGTTCATGTGCAGCTTCTTAAGACTTTTGCTTCTTAGCTAGATGTTGCAGGGTCACAAAGGTCCAAAGCTGCATCCCCAGCTTCATAACACAGCCCATACTGTTTAAATCTACTATTTATGTGGTTGATGAATGGGGAATGGGACATAGTAAGGGAGTGGACGTGTTTTGTGAGAGAAGATAGCCAAAATGTGTTTTCTGGAAATAAATTGATAATCCTCTCCTTCTTAATTAGAGAGCTTAAGGGCTGATAGGTGAGTCTTCACTACACCACAAGCTTCACTACTTTAAATGTGGCTTCTCGCAATCCGAGCTGATGTTAGGAAGTATTATGCAACTAGGAAAGCACTCCCCTTCACAAATGAATGTGTGTGAGTTAGACAGTTACTAAGGCACATGGTCCCAAAACAATATCCAGGGAAAGTGCATGGAGGTTAAAAGCAAAATATATACCCACAAAAAAAGAGAGAGAGAAAAGAAATAAGTGGATCTTGCCCTACACTACCCTTGCACAGTAAATTCACTCATTGTTATAACAAATAACAGTTACACCAGCATCTTCAGATCCTAGAGATTGCATTGAATTTCTATAAAACTGGGATCCCTGTGGAAAAATATAAATATGCTCATATACACCATACCTAATATAAATATGCAGTTTGTCCTTAGTAAACAAGATTAAAATAGACTCATCTGATATAGCCAACCAGTGCATTAAGTGATATTAGTATGAGAGGTTAAAAATCACTAGCTATATTAAGTGGTCACAATGAAAAGACATTGCTGTTGTAAACTGTGTAAACTGATGGTAACATTAGATATAAATATGCAGTTTGTCCTTAGTAAACAAGATTAAAATAGACTCATCTGATATAGCCAACCAGTGCATTAAGTGATATTAGTATGAGAGGTTAAAAATCACTAGCTATATTAAGTGGTCACAATGAAAAGGCATTGCTGTTGTAAACTGTGTAAACTGATGTTAACATTAGTTTCATTAATATAAGTTAAGCTTAATTACTTAGTGTAACACTTTACAATAAAAAGTATAAAAGAGGTTGTTGGTACACATATTGTCATCTAAGCAGGGTTGGTAAAAGGAGAGGTTTTTAAAAAAAAGGTAGAAAATTTTTTCTATAAGAGATGTATTTATTTTTTATTCATCTAAGATAACATTACTTAGTTTAAAAGTTTAGAATTAATTATTATAAAAGACAGTTTAGAGTAAATATCATAACTTATATTCTCACACCGAAAGATCCAAAGATCAGGGACAGCGCTTTTTAAGTTTCACCCCCACAACCACCCCACCCCCACCGTTTTACTTAACACAGCAATATGTATAGATGAAATGATCTTGTTGTTACAGAAATGTGGGGCAGAGGTAGTAAATGCAGTTTATAAAATATTGTTTTTGTGCGTTTGTATTTGTTTTTAATTTCTTCATCAGCTGAGTACAGATATGTGAGTTTAAAATAAAATAATATGGTGAGTTAATCCTTTTATTAAGATGTTTGCATTATGCTTATTTGTATTTGTGATGTATAAATGTTTATTTTTATTTTGTGGGTATAAAGTTAATTTAAAAAGCTAATTGAGAATTTTCTTTATAATAGGCTGAGTTCATCATTTTATTTAGATGTTTGTATTATGCTTATTTGTATTTGTGCTGTATAAATGTTTATTTTTGCTGTGTGGTTATAAGGGAGATAAAAGTGAAAAGCTGTTGTAAACTGTGTAAACTATATTAATAGTTTTATTAATATAAGTTAAGCTTAATTACTTAATGTAACACTTTACAATAAAAAGTATAAAAGAGGTTGTTGGTACACATATTGTCATCTAAGCAGGGTTGGTAAAAGGAGAGGTTTTTAAAAAAAGATAGAAAAAAAATATTTCTATAAGAGATGTTTTTTTTTATTCAGCTAAGATAACATTACTTAGTTTAAAAGTTTAGAATTAATTATTATAAAAGACAGTTTAGAGTAAATATCATAACTTATATACTCACACCAAAAGCTCCAAAGATCAGGGACAGCGCTTTTTAAGTTTCACACCCACAACTACCCCACCCCCACCATTTTACTTAACACAGCAATATGTATAGATGAAATCATTTTATTAAGAAGTTTGCATTATGCTTATTTGTATTTGTGATGTATAAATGTTTATTTTTGCTTTGTGGTTATAAGGGTGATAAAGTCCTATGTGTGTTTTTTAAAAAAAATAAGTGAGAGTTTGTTTTTGTATAGATAAAATGTTTACAAAAATGATGTATGTCAGTGTTTTAAAAAAATAATAATATGTAAACTCAATGACATCTGAAAGTAATATGATGATATCTGCTGACAAACAATGTGATGAGAAAAAAAAGTATTATGATGATATTTGCTGACAAGATATGTGATGAGAAAAAAGTAATATGATGATATTTTTGTGAATATTAGGTGGAAAACAAACTGTGTGTGTTTTAAAAAGATAAGTGAGAGTTTGTTTTTTGTATAGATAAATATCTTTACTCTACAAAATTGCTGTATGTCAGTTTTTTTTAAGAACTTGTGAACTCAATGACATCTGAAAGTAATATGATGATATTTGCTGACAAAGATATGTGATGAAAAAATATTAGTCATTTAACAAATGACGTATTAGATATGTCAGCATTTTAATAACATAAGTGTCAGAGCGTACAGTATAAGTAGCCTGTGCATTCAGTTCATACAATGTGCTGGCATGAAGACAGAAAAGATAATATGTACAATACTGAATTAAATTATTTCATTCACAGAAATCTTATAACAAATGTTAACAAACTTTGTATTTTTTATTTTTTTATAACCTCCTAATAAAAGAAAATATCAAAACAATTGAGTTTTGTACACTCTTATAACACCCTTTTAATCCTATTACATTTTATATCTTTTTTTTTTCATAGCAAGTCCTGACATGCCTTATTAAACCTATTGAACATTATAGAGGATATATATATTAAGATTTTATACCCCCTTTTAATAGAATACAATATCAAAGTATAATTTACACATTTTTTAATAAAATAACATTAAACTTTATAGTCTTTTATAAAGCTCCTAATCAACCATATCAAAATAAGCTTAATAACCTCTTATAACCTTTTAATCCAAATCCTAATAAAAAAAACTATTTAATATCAATTTTATATCAAATACGTATTAAAAACACTTTTTTTTAATATCGATTTTATATCAAATTCGTATCAAAATCCCCTTTTTTATATCAATTTTATATCAAATTGATATCAAAAAGGGGCGTAAAAGTGGGAGTGGAAAGGGGCGGGTTTAGGGGAGGAGAAAGGGGCGTGTCCACCTGTCAAAAAAGTTTGACATAACCTCCATACTATTACTACTCCCATATTTCCCCCAGAAACAGTGGTCATCATCTCTGTGACCTAAAGTAATCCAGAACTCTCATTAAAAGGTTCATTTTAACCCTCTGGATAGAGCATTTTTCCTTTGTACTAATTCCAGTAGTATATAAATATATTTGTATAGATTAGAGGGGCCCATAAATAGCTTTCACAAATAACAACAGATTTCATAAACTGTTCAAAGAGTAACCATTAACATTGCTAGACTTCCTCTTCTAAGTCATGCACGTTTAGTTAGGTCCACGAGTGACCCTTTTTGTACTGAGAGGAACTTATGTAACAAAATAAGGTTTCATCTATGTTTTACCTTATTGTAGAGGTTTTTGTAAAGATGTTGTTATTCTCTTTCTAATATGGCTCTAATGACTTTCTTGTAACAAGACACATGATATCTTTATTCTACTTTGTACAGGTTTAACTGTTAGTCACTGATGATATTACTATCTTGCTGTTAATACTGCGTATAAGATTTGTATCATTGTGGCATGTCACACTTGCTATATTGTCATATGCTAAAAACCTCATTAAAAGATTCAATTTAATAAACAAAACTCTAAAAGAATGCATTCAGCATTGGGGAGTGTGGCTCAGACTTCACTCAGGTCTTTAAAAAGGGTATAAACCTGAAAATCTTGGCCAGTGGTGAGCTGCCTCTTAATAGAAAGTTATGAGGCCCTCTGGGTGGAGAATTCCATGCTCAGGATGGACTATTTCTGCCACATGCAAAGGTGGTGCAGGCTGACAATATGAATGTTGCTCCTTCTCTTTTATTACTCTGTTACAGTTCAGTCTTTGGTTTCAGCAGAACTTTATCCTCCTAGTTCATCATACCAGGAACAGATGTGCGTCTCCCTTGGTTGGTGAGTATCATGGTTCCTAGGGGAAGAGCTTTTGTAAAACCAAACTGGATAGTCACCTACACAGATGGCAGCTCTTTATGATATTAACCCCTAAACCACCACACACCCCACCACAAAGTAAGCTTCTACACTATTAACTCCTAAACCGCTAAAGCCCACCGCCGCAAAATAAACATCTACACAATTAACCCCTAAACAGCCACAACCGCACATCGCAAAAACATAATTTATGTAAGAACTTACCTGATAAATTAATTTCTTTCATATTAGCAAGAGTCCATGAGCTAGTGACGTATGGGATATACATTCCTACCAGGAGGGGCAAAGTTTCCCAAACCTTAAAATGCCTATAAATACACCCCTCACCACACCCACAATTCAGTTTAACGAATAGCCAAGAAGTGGGGTGATAAGAAAGGAGCGAAAGCATAAAAAAAATAAGGAATTGGAATAATTGTGCTTTATACAAAAAAATCATAACCACCACAAAAAGGGTGGGCCTCATGGACTCTTGCTAATATGAAAGAAAGAAATTTATCAGGTAAGTTCTTACATAAATTATGTTTTCTTTCATGTAATTAGCAAGAGTCCATGAGCTAGTGACGTATGGGATAGCAGATACCCAAGATGTGGAACTTCCATGCAAGAGTCACTAGAGAGGGAGGGATAAAATAAAGACAGCCAATTCCGCTGAAAAAATAATCCCCAACCCAAATCAAAAAGTTTTAATCTTATAATGAAAAAAACTGAAATTATAAGCAGAAGAATCAAACTGAAATGGCTGCCTGAAGTACTTTTCTACCAAAAACTGCTTCAGAAGAAGAGAAAACATCAAAATGGTAGAATTTAGTAAAAGTATGCAAAGAAGACCAAGTTGCTGCTTTGCAAATCTGATCAACAGAAGCTTCATTCCTAAAAGCCCAGGAAGTAGAAACTGACCTAGTAGAATGAGCCGTAATCCTTTGAGACAGGGATTTACCCCACTCCACATAAGCATGATAAATCAAAGACTTTAACCAAGATGCCAAAGAAATGGCAGAAGCCTTCTGACCTTTCCTAGAACCAGAAAAGATAACAAATAGACTAGAAGTCTTCCTGAAATCTTTAGTTGCTTCAACATAATATTTCAAAGCTCTAACTAAATCCAAAGAATGTAAAGATCTCTCCAGAGAATTCTTAGGATTAGGACACAATGAAGGGACAACAATTTCTCTACTAATGTTGTTAGAATTCACAACTTTAGGTAAAAATTTTAATGAAGTCCGCAACACCGCCGTATCCTGATGAAAAATCAGAAAAGGAGATTCACAAGAAAGAGCAGATAATTCAGAATTTCTTCTAGCAGAAGAGATAGCCAAAAGGAACAACACTTTCCAAGAAAGTAGTTTAATATCTAAAGAATGCATAGGCTCAAAAGGAAGAGCCTGTAAAGCCCTCAGAACCAAATTGAGACTCCAAGGAGGAGAAATTGACTTAATGACAGGCTTGATTCGAACCAAAGCCTGTACAAAACAATGAATATCAGGATGATTAGCAATCTTTCTGTGAAAAAGAACCGAAAGAGCAGAGATTTGTCCTTTCAAGGAACTTGCAGACAAACCTTTATCCAAACAATCTTCAAGAAATTGTAAAATTCTAGGAATTCTAAAAGAATGCCGAGAGAATTTATGTGAAGAACACGAAGAAATGTAAGTCTTCCAGACTCGGTAATAGATCTTCTTAGACACAGATTTACGAGCCTGTAACATAGTATTAATCACTGAATCAGAGAAACCTCTATGACTAAGAATTAAGTGTTCAATCTCCATACCTTCAAATTTAATGATTTGAGATCCTGATGGAAAAAAGGGCCTTGAGATAGAAGGTCTGGCCTTAACGGAAGTGTCCAAGGTTGGCAACTTGCCATCCGAACAAGATCCGCATACCAAAACCTGTGCGGCCATGCTGGAGCCACCAGCAGTACAAACGAACGCTCCATTAGGATTTTGGAAATCACTCTTGGAAGAAGAACTAGAGGCGGAAAGATATAAGCAGGTTGATAATTCCAAGGAAGTGACAACGCGTCCATTGCTTCCGCCTGAGGATCCCTGGATCTGGATAGATACCTGGGAAGTTTCTTGTTTAGATGAGAGGCCAATTAGATCTATTTCTGGAATCCCCCAGATTTGTACAATCTGAAGAAATACCTCTGGGTGAAGAGACCATTCGCCCGGCTGTAACGTCTGGTGACTGAGATAATCCGCTTCCCAATTGTCTATACCTGTGATGTGAACCACAGAAATTAGACAGGAGCTGGATTCCGCCCATACAAGTATCCGAGATACTTCTTTCATAGCCTGAGGACTGTGAGTCCCCCCTTGATGATTGACATATGCCACAGTTGTGACATTGTCTGTCTGAAAACAAATAAATGATTCTCTCTTCAGAAGAGGCCAGAACTGAAGAGCTCTGAAAATCCAAAATATTGATTGGTAATCTCGCCTCCTGAGATTCCCAAACCCCCTGCGCTGTCAGAGATCCCCATACAGCTCCCCAACCTAGAAGACTCGCATTTGTTGAGATCACAGTCCAGGTTGGACGAACAAAAGAGGCCCCTTGCACTAAACGATGGTGATCCAACCACCAAGTCAGAGAAGAACGAACATTGGGATTTAAGGATATTAATTGTGATATCTTTGTATAGTCCCTGCACCATTGATTCAGCATACAAAGCTGGAGAGGTCTCATGTGAAAACCAGCAAAAGGGATTGCGTCCGATGCAGCAGTCATGAGACCTAAAATTTCCATGCATAAAGCTACCAAAGGGAAAGATTGAGACCAAAGGTTTCGACAAGCTAAAACCAATTTCAGACGTCTCTTTTCTGTTAGAGACAAAGTCATGGACACTGAATCTATTTGGAAACCCAAAAAGGTTACCCTTGTCTGAGGAATCAAGGAACTCTTTGGTAAATTGATCCTCCAACCATGTCTTTGAAGAAACAACACAAGTTGATTCGTGTGAGATTCTGCAGAATGTAAAGACTGAGCAAGTACCAAGATATCGTCCAAATAAGGAAATACCGCAATACCCTGCTCCCTGATTACAGAGAGAAGGGCACCGAGAACCTTCGAAAAGATCCTTGGGGCTGTAGCTAGACCAAAAGGAAGAGCAACAAACTGTTAATGCTTGTCTAGAAAAGAGAATCTCAGGAACTGATAGTGATCCGGATGAATTGGAATATGAAGATATGCATCCTGTAAATCTATTGTGGACATATAATGCCCTTGCTGAACAAAAGGCAGAATAGTCCTTATAGTTACCATTTTGAATGTTGGTATCCTTACATAACGATTCAATATTTTTAGATCCAGAACCGGTCTGAAAGAATTCTCTTTCTTTGGAACAATGAACAGATTTGAATAAAACCCCAGGCCCCGTTCCAGAACTGGAACTGGCATAATTACCCCAGCTGACTACAGATCTGAAACACATTTCAGAAACGCTTGAGCCTTCACTGGGTTTACTGAAATGCGTGAAAGAAAAAATCTTCTCACAGGCGGTTTTACCTTGAAACCTATTCTGTACCCTTGTGAAACAATGTTCTGAATCCAAAGACTTTGAATCGAATTGATCCAAATATCTTTGAAAAATCGTAACCTGCCCCCTACCAGCTGAGCTGGAATGAGGGCCGCACCTTCATGCGGATTTGGGAGCTGGTTTTGATTTTCTAAAAGGCTTGGATTTATTCCAGACTGGAGAAGGTTTCCAAACGGAAACTGTTCCTTTAGAGGAAGGGTCAGGCTTTTGTTCCTTATTCTGACGAAAGGAACGAAAATGATTAGCAGCCCTATATTTACCTTTAGATTTGTATCCTAAGGTAAAAAGGCTCCCTTCCCCCCAGTAACAGTTGAAATTATTGAATCTAACTGAGAACCAAACAATTTATTACCTTGGAAAGAAAGAGAAGGCAATGTTGACTTAGAAGTCATATCTGCATTCCAAGACTTAAGCCATAAAGCTCTTCTAGCTAAAATAGCTAAAGACATGTACCTGACATCAATTCTAATGATATCGAAAATGGCATCACACATAAAGTTATTAGCATGTTGAAGGAGTTTAATAATGCTATAAACATTATGGTCTGACACTTGTTGCGCTAAAGCCTCCAACCAGAAAGTTGAAGCTGCAGCAACATCAGCCAAAGAAATAGCAGGTCTAAGAAGATTACCTGAACATAAATAAGCCTTCCTTAGAAAGGATTCAAGCTTCCTATCTAAAGGATCTTTAAACGAAGTACTATCTGCCGTAGGAATAGTAGTACGTTTAGCAAGAGTAGAAATAGCCGCATCAACTTTGGGGATTTTATCCCAAAACTCTAATCTGTCAGATGGCAAAGGGTGCAATTTCTTAAACCTTGGAGAAGGAGTAAAAGAAGTACCCAAACTATTCCATTCCCTAGAAATTACTTCTGAAATAGCATCAGGAACTGGAAAAACTTTTGGAATAACCACAGAAGGTTTAAAAACTGCATTTAAACGCTTAGTAGTTTTAATATCAAGAGGACTAGACTCCTCCATATCTAAAGCAATTAACACTTCTTTAAGTAAAGAACGAATAAACTCCATCTTAAATAAATATGAAGATTTATCAGTGTCAATATCTGAGGTAGAATCTTCTGAATCAGATAGATCCACATCAGAAATAGATAAGTCAGAATGATGGCGGTCATTTAAAAATTCATCTGAAATATGTGAAGTTTTAAAAGACCTCTTACGTTTAGCAGAAGGAGGAATAACAGACAGAGCCTTCTGAATAGATTTAGAAACAAATTCTTTAACGTTAACAGGAACATCCTGAACATTAGATGTTGAAGGAACAACAACAGGTAATGGATTATTACTAATGGAAATACTATCTGCGTTTGAAAGCTTATCATGACAAGTATCACAAACAACAGCCGGAGGAACAGTTACCAAAAGTTTACAACAAATGCACTTAGCTTTGGTAGAACCAACATCAGGCAGCGTCTTTCCAGAAGTAGATTCTGATCCAGGGTCAGGTAGTGACATCTTGCAATATGTAAAAGAAAAAACAACATATAAAGCAAAATTATCAAATTCCTTAAATGGCAGTTTCAGGAATGGGAAAAAATGCAAAATGAATCAAGCTTCTAGAAAACCAGAAGCAACTGAATAGTGAGACTGAAATAGTGTGAAAAAAACTGGCGCCAGGAATGACGCCCATATTTTTTGGCGCCAAAAAAACGTCCGCAATACACATACGTCAAAAATGACGCAATTACGTTTAAACTTCCGGCGGCAACTATGACGCCGGAAATGACAAATTTTTTTGCGCCAAAAAAGTCTCGCGTCAAAAATGACGCAATAAATAGAAGCATTTCCTGCACCCGCGAGCCTAACAGCCCACAATTTTTTGAAAAAAAAAAATTCAATTGAAAATTAAGGTAAGAAAAAAGAATTTTATATGCATTTTCCCAAAAAATGAAACTGACAGTCTGAATGAAGGAATACTGATTATCCTGAATCATGGCAAATATAAGTTTAAAACATATATTTAGAACTTTACATATAAAGTGCCCAAACCATAGCTTTGAGTGTCATAAATAGAAATAAGACTTACTTACCCTAAGACACTCATCTACATAAAGTAGATAGCCAAACCAGTACTGAAACGAGAATCAGTAGAGGTAATGGTATATATAAGAGTATATCGTCGATCTGAAAAGGGAGGTAAGAGATGAATCTCTACGACCGATAACAGAGAACCTATGAAATAGATCCCCTAGAGGAAGACCATTGTATTCAAATAGGCAATACTCTCTCACATCCCTCTGACATTCACTGCACTCTGAGAGGAAAACCGGGCTTCAGCCTGCTGCGAAGCGCATATCAACGTAGAATCTAGCACAAACTTACTTCACCACCTCCATGGGAGGCAAAGTTTGTAAAACTGAATTGTGGGTGTGGTGAGGGGTGTATTTATAGGCATTTTAAGGTTTGGGAAACTTTGCCCCTCCTGGTAGGAATGTATATCCCATACGTCACTAGCTCATGGACTCTTGCTAATTACATGAAAGAAATAAACATCTACACTATTAACTCGTCAACCCCCAACCCACCACCGTAAAGTAAAACACTAACATCTAAACCCCCTAACCTAACACCCCCTAATTTAACCCAAAATAAACTAACCCTACCTTTACCAAGAAACCCTTAACTACCTTTAAAAAACAACTTAGAATCCTTTGCAATTAATCTTTCATTTTTATTTTTGGCTAATTTGATTGCTTTTTTGCATGCTTTGTTACATTCCTTATATATTTTGTATGTTGAGTCTGCACTATTTTTTTGAATAATTTATATGCCCTACGTTTTTTCCTAGTTTCTCTTAACACATTGGCTTGTACAGGTAGCCCTCAGTTTACGCCGGGGTTAGGTTCCAGAAGGAATGGTTGTAAATCGAAACTGTTGTAAATTGAAACCCAGTTTATAATGTAAGTCAATGCGAAGTGAGGGAGATAGGTTCCAGGCCCCTCTCAAAATTGTCATAAGTAACACCTAAAACATTATTTTTAAAGCTTTGAAATTAAGACTTTAAATGCTAAACAGCATTATAAACCTAATAAAATAATTACACAACACAGAATATATAATTAAACTAAGTTAAATGAACAAAAACATTTGCTAAACAGCATTATAAACCTAATAAAACAATCACACAACACAGACTTCACTTGCATTTTTCTGCAAACAGTTCTTTCTTTGCATTCCAATCTGGACTGATTTCTAGACAGGAAGATCTTGTTCCTTTGAAATCTGCTCGATAGCTCAGGTCTGGTTAAACTGATTAATTTCAGCTTGCTTGGCTTTGCTGCAACACAAGCGGACAGCTCCACCTACTGGCTATTTTAATCAATGCACTGCTTCTCAATGCTTTTCAATAGCAGTCACATGACTGGAAAAAAAGGTTGTTATTCTGAAACGGTGTAAATTGAACCGTTGTAAAACGAGGGCCACCTGTATTTATTTCTTTCACTTTTGTAACCATGTGCTATGTGTTGATATGTATATTTATTTAACAAATGTTATCCATTTATCCTCTGTATTTTTATTAGAGAATACTTTGTCCCAATTTATGTTATTTAATAATTTCCTTAAATACTTGAATTTTGCTTTCTTAAAATGAAGTCCTAAGTTAATCCTTTAAAACATTGCTTATGGAAAGAGATTTCAAATGTGACCATGTTATGATTACTGTTACCCAAATGTTCTTTGACTTCAATGTTTGATATTATAGAGCCGAATTATCCAGCTCCGAATGGAGCTTGATGCCACAGCAGTTATGAAGCAGCGGTCTTAAGACCGCTGCTCCATAATGGGTCTGCTGCCTCTGAGGCTGCGGTCTGCAATCCTCCCGATCCTATATGAGTGGGCTGATTGACACCCTGTGCTAGGGGCCAATTGGCCGCAAATCTGCAGAGTGCAGCATTGCCCAAGCAGTTCTAGTGAACTGCTTGTGGCATTCAGCGATGTCTGTCAGACATGATACGCTACAGCGTATCATGTCGGACAGACATTGATAAGTTGGCCCCTATATCTGTATTGTCTGATAGCACTAAATCCAATATAGCTTTATTCCTAGTTGGCTCCTCTATTAATTTTGACAAGAAGATATCCCAGAGAACATTTCAAAATGTACCCCCCTTAGCTGAATTACCAGTTTAATTTGCCCAGTTTATGTCGGGGTAGTTAAAATCTCCCATTATTACAGCACTGTTATTAGCAGCCTTTCCTATTTGCATGAGTAGTTGAGAATGTCACTAATGTTGGGGGGCTTATAGCATGTTTCTAGTAATATTTTTTTAGAATATTTTCCCCCCCACTCCTTATTTTAACCCACAGGGTCTCTACATTGTCACCTGTATCATCATACATATCTTACCTTATTGTAGGTTTAAGGTTAGGTTTAATATAAATGCAGATTCCTCCACCCCTTTTATTTACTCCTGTCCCTCCTAAATAAAGTATAACCCTCTAAGTTAACTGCCCAGTCATGTGAATCATCCCACCAAGTTTCAGTTTACTGATATAATATCATAGTCCTCTTCTGCAACTCCAGCTTCCCATTTTACTCGTCATGCTTCTTGCGTTTGCTGTCATACATTTAATTTTCATGTGCTTTCTGCTGCTACTTGGTGTGCTTTCCTCCACACTTTCTAATGACTGACCTTCCCCCCTTACCTAGTTTAAAAGATTTTCTAAGCGTGCTACCATCTTCTCTTCCAACACACCTGCACCCATGTCATTCAGGTGCAATCCATCTTTACTGTACAAATTGTACCCAAGTGAAAAGTCAGCCCAGTGTTCTATAAAGTCAAACCCCTCATTTTTAACCATGAATTAATTAACTGAACTTAGCTTATTCTGCCTTACTGGGTTAGCACACTGCACTGGTAATATCTCTAAAAATATTACTTTGGAGGTCCTTGCTTTAAGCTTGCTACCTAACTCCCTGAAGTAATTTTTTAGGACACTCCATCTCCCACTGGTTCCTTCATTAGTGCTTACATGCACCATGACTGCAGGATCAGATCCACATCCCTCTAACAATCTATCAATACGCTCAACAATTTGCCTAACACGAGCCCCTGAAAGACAGCAAACTGTTCTAATGGGTCTGGATGATAAATTACCCTATCAACCTTCCTAATAATAGAGTCTCCTACAACCAGCATCTGCCTTAGGCCCAGACTTATATGCTCCTCTTCCATGACTGAAGGACTGTTAACTATATTAGGCAGAACATCCCTCTCTGCCACTGCCACCCCTGAACTGATATCCCCAAACATCTTCACTCAATCTAGCAGATCTGTTGGGGTGTACTAGCTCAGAACTGGCCTGTCTCTTCAGCATACCTTTACTTCCCGCTGTCACCCAGCTACATCCCGGAGTCTCCCCATCTGAATCCTCTCCATTCCCACTGCTAGAACCATGAACAAGCTGCTAAGATGCACACTGAGTGAGATCACATGACAAACTGTACACCAAGTGACATCACATGACAAGTAGTGTACAACTTACACTGCTGAAAAACAAAACCTAATTTGAATTAAATAATAAAGGTTATTAACTTAAAACTACCAAAGGACATAGATTAAGACAAAAGCTAATAGCATAAGCATACTTTTAATGAAAATACATTCAGCCATATCAGCATTAGTACTGACCAAAATTCCAGTTATAAGTTGATTAAGTGATAAGGGGTATATTTGTGGGTGTTTGTGCGTGTCAGGTTTTCCGCTTGTATTACAAGTTGAAAGTAAAGGCGATCACTTGAGTGCAATTCAAGTTATCGCTTGTTGGGTTAGCGTCCTAAGAGCTCTAATGAACTGTTTCGCAAAACAAAAAGTGTCACAAAACACATGAAAAATAAATAGCAGAGTACAGTTATACTCATACTAACACTATCTAATAAAAGTATTTAAAAAAAATATTGCACAAAAAAGGGCTCAAAGATACACTTTATTAAAATACAATTTACACAACTTAGGGGTCAAGACAAACCATTGTTTCACAGTGATCACATGACCATGCAGACAATTTATTGAGCATCACTGGACTGCCTTACTCCTGAAGCATCAAGTGACAGCCTGATGAGTCTAATACCAGCATGCACTGCAGCATGCCAGTGGGCAGGCTCTGTTTTAAGTATACAAACACTGTTACTGACTTTCTGTCATTATAGCTTGATTGTGAGGCTATCCAGCAACAGTGAAGTAACAAACAGGCATCCAGCAACAGCATGAAATACATGGTAATCTCAGCATGTAGTTCATGAAATTGCACCCCACTGTCAGGCATGTGATCACTGGGTCATTCCTAGTCTAGAGTGACTTCCATTATTATTTCTGTGATGCCTCAGTGAGAGGTATTTAGCAATATTAACAAGACCTGCTCTACCCCAGCCCTAAAAGCCACCATCATACTAGGGTTGCCAGGTGTCCGTTATTAGACCGGACTGTCCGGTATTTCAGGCTACTGCCCGGTAATTTTATTTTTAAAAAACCGGACATAGCCTTTGCATTTTCCTTTACAATTTTTTTTATGCCTGGCTGCTATGCATGCTAGCTGCGTGCTTACCCTCCCTAACCATCAGCCCCATGTTTAGCTAATATATAGCCCGTGTCACCGTGTGTCTGTGTGAGGCGCTCAACTCAGGCTCTGCCAGCTGATCGGATCATCATCTTTCTGATCCTGACACAGTGTGCGGAGCCGGAGTTGAGTCGGGGCCTCTCTCTCAGTCTCTGCGCTGCCTCTTGCAGTTGCATCTTGCTGCCTGTGGGCCGGAACAAGTTCGTCGTCACGTGATCACGCGGGTCACGTGAACGTGACGTCATCACGCCAGAGAGAAGACCCGCTCTCAGTTCAGACAGTCAGTGTCATTGCAGCGCCGCAGAGTCACAGAGAGTCTGAGGAGACAGTGACTGTCAGTGTGTCAGCCAGCCCAGCATTGCAATAAGTTAATAGTGCGTGCTGCCCACTGCTAGTCTGCTGATTATCCCTTTGTGAAAATTAAAAATTGTTAATTTGAATTATTAATAATGTAATGATGATGCTGTTATTTTAATTTAACAGACTGTGAAGTTCAGTTCAAGTGTGTGTGTGCTGAAAGTCAGTCATAATAAATATAATCACTGTCACACAAGAGCAGCAGCCAGCAGCCAGCCAGCCAGCCAGGGTCCAGGGAGGGACTAGAGAAACAGTAAGACAGACTGTTAGCAAGCTGAGCCAGGCCTGAGTGTCACATTATTCATTATTAATAAAAGAATGAGGTATGTGAATGTGACTGTCTTTTTTTTAATAATTGTTATATATATTCACTGACCCAACCACCACTGTCCACACCACCATCCAGACCATAATCCAGGCCAGACATATATATATATATATATATAAATATTTATAATTATATATATATATATATATATATATATATATATATATATATATATATATATTGTTACGGTTACCCTTAGTCTCGCTGAGAGATGGACCGCTTAGTAGCCTGGATCCCTATTGCTAAAGAGGGGAGAAGCTGCTTTCCATAGTATTCTATATGAGTCTCGCAAATATAGAATAATCTCCCTTAGCTGTAGTACAGCTAGGATACCCTTCTGCCCACAAAAACGAGTCAACGCTGCGATTGAGGGTCAAACAAGAACTCAGGACTGGGATGCCCAGCCTGCTTTTTATTAAGGTTACATGCACACAGGGCACTCCCAGGGGGAGAGGGGGGGAAGCACAAAATCCCCCATCACACATTTAGATAGAGAGCACTGTCCTTTGACAGGCCACAATAGGATTACAGTACTTAAGATAACAAGTTTACAAGTTCATCTTATCAATTAGCAGTCTGGCTCCAGAGGTGATTAGACAATAGTTTCTAAAAGCTGAAAAAAAAGAGTTAACTCTTTATGAAATGAAACTTGTTACAGTTTTCTTGGAGCCCTTCTTAGGCGCTGGCTTGCTGGTTCAGGCATTGCTGCTGGGAAATAAGCTCTTCACAACAGAATAACTAATGCTTCTGTAACATTGCTCCCTTTCTGTGGAACACTCTGGCAGACACGGTCTGACCCCTTTTCGGGGCAGACTAAGGCTGTCCAGACCGCTGGTTATGCGGGGCTGAGGTCGGTTTGTCTGGACAACCCGTCGGCGTTGACATTCTGTTTCCCAGGTCTGTAAGTAATGGTGAAATTGAAGGTTTGCAACGATAAGCTCCAACGTAATAGCCTGCCGTTATCTCCAGAGACCCGGTTCAGCCACACCAACGGGTTATGGTCGGTGACCAGAGTGAACTCCTGACCATATAAATAGGGAGTCAATTTCTTTAATGCCCACACCAAAGCCAAACACTCCTTTTCGACCGCTGCATAGCTGACTTCGCGGGGCAGGAGCTTCCGGCTGATGTAGGCAACTGGATGCTCCCCTCCATCTTCGCCTACTTGGCTGAGGACAGCTCCCAGCCCGAACATGGAAGCATCTGTATGGACGATAAAACGTTTGTTAAGGGCTGGGGCCGCCAAGACAGGAGCGTTAATTAGAGCATTTTTGAGAGCCTGGAAAGCCGTTTCACAGTGGGGAGACCACAGGACCTGTCGAGGTAAGTTCTTCTTGGTCAAGTCAGTCAGGGGTTTGGCAAGTGTGCTGTAGTCTGGTACGAACCGTCTATAGTACCCTGCCGTGCCCAGGAAGGCTAGGACCTGAGTCTTAGTGATGGGGGTGGGCCAATTGGCGACAGCTTCTATTTTGGCCGGCTCTGGTCGCTGCTTTCCACACCCCACCCGGTGACCCAGGTACTGTACCTCGGCCATCCCAAAGTGGCATTTTTCTGGCTTCAGAGTCAGGCCAGCAGCCCGGATCTGATCCAGAACCATTCCCACATGAGCTAAGTGGTCCTCCCAGGACTCACTGTGGATCGCTATGTCGTCCAGGTAGGCGCAAGCAAAACTCTGGAAGCCATCCAGGAGCCTATCCACCAAGCGCTGGAATGTAGCTGGGGCATTCTTCATCCCAAACGGCATTACCCTAAACTGATATAAGCCGAATGGGGTGACGAATGCCGACTTGGGGATAGCCTCCGGGGCCAGGGGAATCTGCCAGTAACCTTTGCAGAGGTCAATAGTGGTCAGGTAATTTCCCCTGGCTATACGATCGAGTAGCTCGTCTACCCTGGGCATAGGGTAAGCGTCCGTCACGGTATTTTCATTGAGCCTCCGATAGTCTACGCAGAACCGGGTGGTCCCATCTTTCTTGGGCACCAAGACAACTGGGGAGGCCCAGGGACTATCGGAGGGCTCAATTACCCTGAGCTGGAGCATCTCATCGATCTCCTTCTTCATTCCTGTCCTAACTGCTTCGGGGATTCGGTACGGAGCCTGGCGCAAGGGAGCTTGTCCCGGAGTATCTACCTGGTGGGTGGTTAAAGTAGTGTACCCTGGCTTCGGGGAGAAGGTGAGGTGTTTGGACTGGAGGAGTTGGTTGAGCTGCTCCCTTTCAGTGGGGCTAAGTCGGTCCCCTATCTAAACCTGCGCCACTATACCTGTGGGGAGGCTCTTTTCTAATAGGTCTGGAATGGGTAAACTGTCGGGGTCTTCCTGAGGGGAACAACATACGGCCGTCACGTTCTCTGGTCGCTCAAAATATTCCTTGAGCATGTTTACATGGAATGTCTTTCTAAGATTGTTGTCGTGGCAGCTAGCTATCACATAAGTGGTGTCTCCCCTTTTCTCTACGATCTGGTAGGGACCCTGCCAGGACGCCTGCAATTTGTCTGTCTTCACCGGCTTAAGTACTAACACCTTTTGTCCTATGGTGAAGATTCTCTTTCGGGCCCCCCGATCGTACCATACTTTCTGTCTTCTCTGGGCCAACTGGAGATTAGCCCGCACGGATTTGGCTAATTGCTCCATTCGGTCCCTGAGTTCCAGCACGTATGGCACAATTGGGACACCGTCAGCCTCCATCTCTCCCTCCCAGTGCTCCCGGATCAGGTTTAGGGGTCCCCGTACCTTTCTTCCGTAGAGCAACTCGAAGGGAGAGAACCCTGTCGTTTCCTGGGGCACCTCCCGATAAGCAAATAGGAGGTGCGGCAGGAAGCGTTCCCAGTCTCGGTATTCCTGAGTGAACGTCTTGAGCATTTGCTTGAGGGTCCCATTGAACCTCTCACACAGCCCGTTCGTCTGGGGGTGGTATGGGGAGCTTAGGAGGGACTTAATTTTGCAAACCTGCCAGAGTTGTTGGGTCAATTCAGCCGTAAATTGGGTGCCTCGGTCGGATAGGATTTCTTTTGGAAATCCTACCCGGGAGAACACCTGTACTAGTGCATTCGCTACCGTATCCGCTTGTATGTTGGATAGGGCGACAGCCTCTGGGTACCTGGTAGCGTAGTCCACTACGGTAAGAATGTATCGCTTACCGGAGGGACTAGGGGTAGCCAGTGGTCCCACTAGGTCAATAGCAACCCGGCTGAAGGGTTCCTCTACAATGGGCATATTTACTAGCTGGGCTTTAGGGTGATCGCCTCGCCTTCCTACTCGTTGACACACATCGCAGGTGTTACAGTAAGTTCTAACGTCAGCGTGCACCCCTGGCCAAAAGAACGTGTGAGTAATGCGGTGTAGGGTACGGGTAACGGCTAGGTGGCCTGCTAAGGGGATGTCGTGGCCTATTTTGAGGATTTCTTGACGGTATTTGTGGGGCACTACCAGCTGTCGCCTACGCTGTCCCCTTTTCTCTGTCCAGCGGTATAGTTTCCCTTTTTCCCATAAGAATGTTTCGTTATCTGCCCCGCCCCCTCCGGTCTCTGCTCGTTCCCGGTACTTTTGTAAGGTCGGGTCAGTCTTAGACTCTGCCTCGAAGGCATCTGGGGTGTCCCAGGGTATGGGGCCTAACCTGTCAGGCAAGGTCGGGGTAGGTCTTACCTGTGTCTCCCGCACTGGTGAGAGCTCTCGCTCCGTCCGGGCTTGGGCCCGTGTAGTCACTGGGTCCGCCTCGTTGTTGCATACTGGAGCATAGGCAGAAGTCATGGGGCCCAAATCGTTGCCCAGTAGTACTTCGGCAGGTAAATTATCCATTAGGCCCACGTTCACAGCCCCCTTTCCCGCTCCCCAATCAAGATGCACTTTAGCTGTTGGAATTTTGTACACATCCCCCCCCGCCACTCTAACGGCCACAGTCTGTCCGGATCGCTTGTGCTCTGGCACCAAATGACTCTGTACCAGCGTGATAGTAGCCCCTGTGTCTCGCAATCCCTCGGTAGATCGCCCCTCGAGCCATACCCTCTGCCGATGGTGCTGGCGGTTATCTGAGGCAGCATATACAGGGTCTGCCTCGTGAAGCGGCCCCACATATCCCTCCATAGGGGCCTCTTGGTTAACACAGAGGGCCCGAGCCGGACGATAGGACCCAGAGGGGTAATTGTAATTCCTGGGTGTCTGGTGCGTATTAAGGGGGCAGCTAGCCATGAAATGCCCTGGTTGCTTGCATCGGTGGCAAGTCGGTCTGGGACGCTCAGAGCTGTTATTGGGTGGTCCTGAGTGTCGGACGGGCCCTGTGGGCACCGGGGCTCGGAATTCAGCACGAGGGGGTGCACGGTAAACCTCTCTGGGTTCGACCCGTGCTGGAGCTCGGTAGTTCATGGGTTCGTGAAGACGGGAGTCATAATGTTCATCGGCCAATTTGGCTGCTTCTTCTAAGGTAGAAGGCCGCCTGTCTCGCAGCCATTCCTTCCCTTGCTGTTCCATGCCATTATAAAAATGTTCTAAGAGAAACAATTGTAAAATTTCCTCCCCAGTCACCGCTTTACTTCCGCTCAGCCAGTGATTTGCCGCTCTCCGCATTCGGTGCGCCCATTCCATATGGGTATCGTTAGGCTTCTTTTCCGTGCCCCGAAACTGTCGGCGATACGTGTCCGGAGTTACAGCGTACCGTCGCAACAGTGTCTCCTTAACTAGCTCATACTGTGTCACTTCCTCAGCACCCAGAGTACGAAAGGCTTCCAGGGCTCGCCCGGATAGTTTCCCAGACAATATCGTGGGCCACTCTCTGTTGGGAATCTGGTGCAGGGCACATTGCCTTTCGAAGTCCGCCAAATATTCATCAATCCCTGTCTTGCTCTCTAGGAAGGGTCGAAATGCCGCATAGGGTATCTTGGGCCTCCCAGCATTTTCGACAGGGATGATTACCTGCGGGGCTTCAGCATTGCGGTGTGCGTTCGCTAGGTTGAGTTCGTGGGCTCGAGTCTCTCGTATATCCTCGTCCGCCTCCGCCATCAACTGCTGTACCAATTCCATGGAGGGGTTCGGCCCGTATAATGAGAGCCTTTCCCGAACAATCCTGGTTTTTTCGTCACTAATCGTGGTCGGTGTTTCCGCCATTGTGAAGCTCTGATCCAGTTCGGTCAATTCTGCGATCAGCTCTCTCCTCGGCCGGTTGCTGGCGTACCCCCCTCTGCTTTCAAGTAAATCCTTTAGGGTTGTACGCTTCAATTTTTCGTAAGCGCTCTCCATCCGTTCTGTACCTCTCCCAGGAAATCCAGGAAAATCCCGCCGCTGCCGCCAAATGTTACGGTTACCCTTAGTCTCGCTGAGAGATGGACCGCTTAGTAGCCTGGATCCCTATTGCTAAAGAGGGGAGAAGCTGCTTTCCATAGTATTCTATATGAGTCTCGCAAATATAGAATAATCTCCCTTAGCTGTAGTACAGCTAGGATACCCTTCTGCCCACAAAAACGAGTCAACGCTGCGATTGAGGGTCAAACAAGAACTCAGGACTGGGATACCCAGCCTGCTTTTTATTAAGGTTACATGCACACAGGGCACTCCCAGGGGGAGAGGGGGGGAAGCACAAAATCCCCCATCACACATTTAGATAGAGAGCACTGTCCTTTGACAGGCCACAATAGGATTACAGTACTTAAGATAACAAGTTTACAAGTTCATCTTATCAATTAGCAGTCTGGCTCCAGAGGTGATTAGACAATAGTTTCTAAAAGCTGAAAAAAAAGAGTTAACTCTTTATGAAATGAAACTTGTTACAGTTTTCTTGGAGCCCTTCTTAGGCGCTGGCTTGCTGGTTCAGGCATTGCTGCTGGGAAATAAGCTCTTCACAACAGAATAACTAATGCTTCTGTAACATATATATATATATGTATGTATATACATATATATATTATATATGTATTGTATATACATATACAATTTATATAAGTATATTTAATTTTATATGTATAATATATATTGGGTACATATATATGTATATATATATAATTACATACACAGACGTACATAATATATTATACATATTAGGGTTGCACCGATACCGATACTAGTATCGGTATCGGTACCGATACCAAGTACTTGCATGAGTACTTGTATTCGTGCAAATGCACCGATACTTAAACCGATACCTCCACTTACTACCCATATGCTATCTTGTGGTGTTTTTTTCAAACTGCATGTTCCCATTTAATTTAAAGCTGGAGTGGAGACTAAACTAAAAATTGTTTACTACTGTTCTGCCAATACAAATTGCTCTTATTTGTATTATTGTAGGAGAGATCACTGTACTGCGTTTAGACAAACCCCTGAAGTACTGGGCAGTTAATAAACTGAGATTTCCAGCTCTGGCTAAAATGGCCCAAACATATCTTTCTGCCCCATGCAGTACTGTGGAAAGTTGAACCTCTTTACTGATAACAAAAACAGACTTTTAGCTGAACATGCAGAGATGCTTCTGTTCTGTTCCTTAAAAAGAACTTGCCACTAACTTTTGAAAAATTATTCTAATTGCTAGATTGCCTTTTATACTGCTAGTTCTCATCTTGCACAACTATGTTCAAAACATACTGTACTCTGAGGAACATCTTAGCTTATATAATTGCAGGAAGAGTACTCATAGGAAAAATTAAGTTAATCCCAATGACCACTCATCCTGCAATTATAGGGCTAGACTAGATTTAGATTACATTTGATTGGTAAGCTTTACCAATGTTCTTTTCACATTTCCAACTCCATAGCCTTTAATGGAGTAGGACGTGTAATGAGAGCATTGGTAAAGCTTACCAGTCAAATGTAATCTAGCCCATAGTGTTGTTCACCATGATTAAACAGTATTCTGTTCTATTTTTTTACAGTATGGCACTTTTGGTTGGTTGCAATTTTATATTTGTTATTTATTGTTGTTGTTAATATATTTTATTGTAATATTTTTATTTCTAAACATGTTCTGTGAACTTTGTGACAAATAAAGCCTGTTTTATTATTTCATAATGTCTTTTGAGCTACAGTCCTTCATAATTATAAAGAAGGAATCTTAAATAATTAGTCTGTATTGTGCTTGGTAAACTGTCACATGACATTAAAAAAAAGTATCGGTAATTGGTATCGGCGAGTATTTGAAAACAAGTATCGGTACTTGTACTCGGTCTTAAAAAAATGGTATCGGTGCAACACTAATACATATATTAAATACTTATATATATGTGTATATATATATATATAAATATATTATGTATATATATACACACATAAACACACACACACACACACACACACACACATATATATATATATATACATATATTTATATATGTGTTATATATACACACACACACACACACACACACATATATATATATATATATATACACATACATACACACGACCATATACCTTTATATATATATATATATATATAAAATGAGCCAATCAAATACAGATGTAGGTGTGTCAGTGTAACCAATCACACGCTGTACAATGAGCTGATCAAATAAAAAACAGATGTAGGTGTGTCACACTCACTAACCAATCACACACTGCACAATCAGCCAATCAAATAAAATACAGATGTAGGTGCTCACTGTAACCAATTACACTCAATATACACACACATTTATACTGTATTATATGTATATATATATATATATATGCACACATATACGTCACACATACATATATACACACACAACTATGTATTGTAAACATGAGTCATTTTTTGTATGTGATGTGAAATAATAATGGAGTAAAAACTGTGCTGTGTTTCAAAATAGATTACAATAAAGAACAGCATGCTTCTGAACTGAAAACAAATTTATTTTTATTTAAATAGTAATGCAAAATATTCCCAGCTTATTTTTTTCAATGAATTAACACACAAAAAATGTTCAGTGAAAACCATTTACATAAAGTGTTTCTTTAATAGGATAACAATATACTTCTGCAAGTAAAATCAGATCTCTTTGTCACTTTGTGTACACACAAATGCTTCCTTATCTAATATCTGTCTGTAAAACAATGTCCAATACCTAGGGCCTGATATTCAAAAGCTTGCTGGTTGTAGGAATGAGAGGTATACAATAAATAACATAATAATCTGCACTCACTAAATTTAAATAATTTTATTAGAATATGATTCTTTCCTAATATATCAACAACATATATAAGTAAATCCTTGTAAATAAAGGATTACTGCCAAATATATCTATCTATATCTATATATACCTGATCACAAAAAATAACCATTGCTGTGGGGACGTGCACCATCTGATCTGTTTGTTTGGCATCTACTGGCAACACGCATTGGATATACAAAAACAAGAAAATACACAATGTCCTTATGAAAAATATATTTTTTTCCAGTGACCCAAGGAGAACAAACAATTTTACAGAATTGAGTGACGAGGATGCTCCTTCAACATCTAGCGCAAGTGCATCTCCCAGAAAGAAAAAGAGAAGAATGTGCCAGTATAATTCCAATTGGGAAAGCACCTACTCTTGGGTACTTATAGACCATAATGACAAAAATAAAGCCAGATGTAAAATATGCAATACATCTTTTACAGTATTATATGATGGTGTAAAATCATTATCTCAACATGCTAAGTCACAGAAGCATTTAAAAATGGAAAAGGCTGCTGCTGCTTCCCAAAGAATGAAATCTTTTTGTCTCATTAAAGACAGTTCTCAGAGCGAAAAGGTAACTGTTGCTGAACTTACTCATATTTACCATGGAGTAAAGCACCATATTTCTTTTCTTGCTCAAGACTGTGGTATTAAAGTGCTGAAACAAGTCATACAAGATTCAGAAATTGTAAAGAAAATGACAGCGGGACGCACAAAAACATCTTCTATAGTAAATAATGTCCTATATCCTTTCTCAGTTGAACTTGTTTTAAATGATCTAAAGAATGGTATCCCTTTTTCTATTGCCACCGATGCCTCCAATAAGGGAAACCGAAAATGTTTTCCTGTTGCTATACAATACTTTACCCCTCAGGAAGGACAATGTTTCAAGATTTTGGATTTCTATGAAGATGCATTTGAAGATTCACAATCTATTAAAGATCATCTTTGTCGTGTGATCAATGAGAAAGGATTATTAATGAATAATGTTACAGCATACGGAGCAGATAATACTTCAGTAAACTATGGTGTTAACAATTCTGTTCACCAAAAATTAATAAATGATAATGAAAATATTATTGCAGCTCACTGCAATAACCATATTATGCATAACTGTGCAAAGAATGCTTTAAAAGTTTTGTCCTTTGACATTGAAAATGTCGTTTTAAAGGTTTTTGCAGAATTTTCTAACTCAGCTAAGAAACGCGAAGAGTTGAGAGTTTTTTTTGAATTTTGTGAAGCAGAGTTCCATGAAGTTGTCAGACAGGTTCCACCTCGCTAGCTTAGCTTGTTTAATGCAGTTGAGAGGTTGTTACAGAACTGGCGCCCATTGAAAGCTTATTTCCTCTCCCGTGGATGTGATGACTGCCATAAGGCAATATGGAAAATTATTTCAGATCAGAAGGATGAAATGGCAAGTGATGAACAACCAACCATATCAGAGCTCTATCTTTATTTTACTCACTTTTTTATGTCTATTTCAAAATATACTGCTCAAATTAGAAAACAGATCAACACTTTCCTGTGATCTTCATTTTATTATGGAAAGATTTCGAAATTCCTTAAAAAAAAAAATTGATGATAAATTTTTTGGAATGAAGGTTACATTTGCTTTACGTAAAAAATATTTACCAGTACATTCAGTTGAAACCTTTCAAGAAGAAGCAATAGCTGTTTACATAAGAGCAATAGACAATGTTAACCATAATAACTTCTGGGAGATGGTAAAGGTCCCTAAAATATCTAATGAGGATTTGTTAGTAATCAATGCTCCAATCTCAATACAAGAAATCAGAAATGCTATAGATAATCTAAAAATGAATAAAGCAGCCGGCCCTGACGGATTCCCGGCAGAATTCTATAAATGCATGAGTGATGAGGTATCATGGTTTTTAGAAAAACTCTTTAATTTTTATTTTTGTACGATGAACCCTATTTCAAAATATTTCTCCTCGGCGAATATCTCTCTCATTCTGAAGAAAGGTAAGAATCCAGAGGAGCCGGCTTCTTACAGGCCAATTTCTGTCTTAAATACAGATTATAAAATATTAATGGCAATTATTGCGGCAAGAGTCTCCAAGTATTTACACAATATTATTCATCCAGATCAAACTGGATTCATGATAGCAAGAAACCCCACAAAAAATATACGTAAACTAATTAATCTTTTGGATTACGCGTGGAATGTAGACCAGGATAGAAAGAAATCAGTATGGCAAGATGCGGCTATTCTCTCCCTTGATGCTATCAAAGCATTTGATTCAATTATCTGGGAATATCTATTTAGATCTTTAGAACAATTTGGTTTTAAAGGAGAATTTTTACACTTCATCCATAGATTATATCATAATCCAATATCCTTTTTACTTATTAATGGGATCCTTTCATCCAAAATAATCTTACAAAGGGGCACTAGGCAGGGGTGTCCGTTGTCCCCTTTACTTTTTAATATCGCGCTGGAACCCCTAGCTATCCGATTCAGGGAGGTGTTAATAGGATGTCAGCTTGGTATACATTCTCTTAAGATCTTGTTATACGCGGATGACGTATTATTATTTCTAGCTAATGTACAGCGATCTATCTCAGTAGTGTTACAAATTTTGAATCTTTTCAGATCGTTTTCCGGGTATAAGATAAACTTAGAAAAGAGTGAATTATTGTGCTTTAATAACAGATTGATAGTAACACCTAGTATTCCCTTTAAACAGGTCGATGCCATTAAATATCTAGGACTGGTTTTACATAGGAATCCCAGTTTCTGGTATAAAGCTAATTTCGAGCCATTGTTTCAAAAGATTGCTACTGATCTACAACTCTGGGTAACATTCCCACTGTCTTTGACTGCGCGCGTTAGGTTAATCAAATCTATTATTTTCCCTCGGTTGTTATACCCGCTCCAGAACCTACCCTTGTTGATATTAAATAAGGATCTAAAGTTAATTAATTCTTTATTCTCTAAATTCATATGGAATAATAAAAAACCACGAATAGCTTTGAAGAGACTTATGCAAACTTCGGGAGCTGCCGGTTTGGCATTGCCTAATCTTAAATTGTATAATTTGGCGGCGTTGACCAAAATTGCAATAGATTGGCTTGCCGGCTCTAACATCATCTCTTCTGAAGAGATAGAATCATTTGTAATCGCTCCGTTCTCATTAAAAGCGATTTTACATTGCAAAGTACAGAAACTACCGCAGAATGTTAGCTATCTCATTTCTATTAAGAATGTAGTATATGCATGGCATAAGGTTTGCTCAATTCTAGAGCTGGATTATTCGTTTTCAGATTCCTTACCTATTTTAGGTAACCCAAGCTTTCTCCTGGGGATATATCAAAAAGTGTTTAAAGACTGGACAGAAAAAGGGCTATATTATGTAAAACAACTTATCGACGAAAATTTTCAAATAGTATCGGCAGAAGATATTTGCAATAAGTACGATATACCTAGATCCAATTTATTTGCGTACTTCCAAATCCGCCATTTTATTTCAGATCAGAAGTGGCGGCCCATATCTACAACAGCTTGGGCGGATATTAAACTTTGTATACAGAAATTTACCTCAGGTAACGCGTTGATCTCTTTGATGTATGATATCATGCTGAATAAGCAGAGCTTGCTCATCAGGGACAATTTATCTCAATTTTGGTCTTCAAGAATTTCCCTGATAGATTTCGAAAATATCTCCCAGAGCTTTGACTCGCTGCATAAATGTAAAGTACCAATGGCTTGGAATGAATCACATATGAAGTTGATTAATGACTTCTATATTTCACCATGGAAGATAAATAAGTTCTACCCGTTGTCGTTGAATATTTGTCCACGTTGTGCACATCATAAGGCTGATACACTCCATATGTTCTGGTCATGCCCTATAGTTAGATAATTATGGTTGAAGATAATTTATTGGTTTAATAAGTTATACAAAGTGACGATATTGTTAGCTGTGAAGGATATTATTTTTCTACATCCTTTTAATGATGCGATTGATAGGAATACAATAGAAAGTCTAAATACAGTTATATTAGCAGTTAGACACTGTATTCTGAAGAATTGGAAGAGTAAGCGTTTACCAGGATTAACTGAGGTGTTTAAAATAGTTCAAGAGCAGATTGTTTTTGAATCATTCCATCTACATGACGCCTCTGAGAAAAGAATCAAGAAGTTCTTATGGAGATGGGCACCGGTTATTTTAACCTATTCAACTGTTATTCAAAAAAGGATTCTCTCCCCCTTTCTATCATCAGTAAGTTTTGCAGAGCTGACGTTATTAAATGTTTTTCCACATAACTGGATCAAATAGTCTGCAGGGGCTGAGATGGAGGAGTGGTTGGAGGGGTGCAGAGGTCCAATTCCGAGGGCTTCTGTTTTTTTTTTTTTTTTTTTTTCTTCATTGTTGTTGTCTGTGTGTCCTTTTATGTATTGTTGGTGATGTTTGTGTTTTGGTTTTTCTTTCTCTTTTTTTCCTTTTGTTATAATATGTACAAATTATTATGACTTGATTATTTGTTGGTTTTGTTAATTTTGATGTGTAAAAACTCCTTAAAAAATACAGCAATGTATGTTATTATTTAGAAAACCCGCTTTGGGCAATATGTAAGGATGGCTAATCTATAGAGCTATGCAATCATTTCTTTTTGTATCTTGCTATGTTATATTATTATTTGTGGATTTTGGCCCTGCGTGGTGCAAAGAATTGTATTTTGATTTGCTATTTGTTTGACATACGCTGTTGATTATATATAAATAAAAGTATAAAAAAAAAAGAGCGCTTCGTTATCTTGAGAAATGGTATCCTTTTGACAATCCACTGTACAAGGCTTTAAATGTTTTGAATCTTGAAAATCAGAAGAAGTCTCCATCTTTGGAAGAAATAACAGAAATTTGGCTCTTGTCACCTTGGAAAAAAGAGCTTCCTCCTAATTCACTGTTTGAAGAAGTGAGTGCATTGGCTGAAGTGTTTACTTCTCTGCAGGGTACAACATCCCTAGACAAATGGAAACATTTCTTTAGTCAAGAATCTGCCCCAAGTTTACTAAAGTTATTTCAGTATTGTGCATCAATTCCTGTCTCAAATTCTGGCGTGGAAAGAATTTTCAGTGTCATGAACAATGTGTGGTCAGATGAACGAAGCAGACTGTACGTGGAATGAGTGAGAAGTGAACTTTGCATCTTCTTTAACATTCCTTACAACTGTTCTGTAGTAAAAGAACTGTTTCTAAAAAATAAAAATATTATAAAAGCTGCACAATCCAACAGTAAATACAAATTCTCTGTTGGAAAATGATGAAATGGCTACATATCTGTAACAACACAAATGTTGTTGGTATAATTATTAAAGAATTCTTGTTGATACTAATACTCATTCACATAGGTCTATTCTCACTATGAATGTTAATTTAATGGTGTGTCTGTCTCTTTAAGAACATCTTCAAGTGTAGCAAAGTTCAGTAATAACCAAATGCAGTTGATATATTTATAATAGGATTTTGTTTGATGTTAGTACCTATTTACATAGGCCTCTTCTCACTATTGTTGTTACTATAACTTTAAGTTAATAGGATGTTTGTCACTTTAAAGAAATATATAAGTATAGCAAGGATCTTTCCCATAGTAACAGGTAAAGCTGTTAGTATGTTTGTTTTTACTTGCAGGAAGGATTTTGGACTGTGTAAATGTACTAAATATATCAGCTAGTGAAGGTTAAATGTTTATCGGTCTTGTAACTTATCATCACAGCCTGCCTTCAAGAATTATCTTTGACACTAAGTTGTTAATAGACCACTATGACAGTGTTCCTCCTAACTGTTTAACAAACTGTTTTTTGTTGTTACATGTTAATGACCATAATACGTGTTAATATATATGTATATTTATAATAAACATAAATCTAAAAAATATGTGTGTGCATTTTTCTATACAACAAGACCCTACCACGCTTCGACCCCCCCCCTCCCCTTATCATTTTGGCTGTCCAGTATTTTTTTGAAGGACAGCTGGCAACCCTACATCATACAGGGTACATAGATAATATTCAAAGAGATTTGCAGATCATAACTGTGCATAGTTTTACCACAAAACAATATGAAGCAAAACTATGTCACAGATTATTCGCTTGTGAACTTGTTTAGACTGTGTCTCTGATGACGCAGCAATGCTCAGGTGGCAAAAGGCATTTTATTTAATGTATATATAAAAAAAATTAGAAAAAATATATATTAAATATTAATAGCACATGTGGAACATTTTTGATTTCATTTGAATATTTGCCTCCTTGTATGAAATCCTCGGAACAGAATAAAATGAAGCGGATGACATACTGCGTAAAACAAAAAGAAAAGCAAATGATAGTGAAGTATCGATATATAGTGAAGGTAAAAAAGGCTGAACATATATACACCAAAGCCTAATAAAGTGTTCAACATCTGAGTTCGCAAAAGTGTTTTTTGGCCATTAGCTCAAAAAAAGGTATAAAATTACTGTGCCTCAATAAAAAGACCAAATATTAAAAAGGATATAAAATAATTAATTTTATTATATTTATTTTTTTATCTCATAACTACTCACATTATATGTCTCCTATAACAAGAAAACGTTTCACATAATTTAATAACTATTTTCCTGTTGGGTTTGCAGAGAAGTGTCATCTCTAGTGGTTATTCTGGGGGGGGGGGGGGGACTATGAACCCCGATTCATTATTGTGAAAAGATGGAACACTGTTCTCCAAAGAAAATGCTGCCAGCCGTGTGACATTATGAAGTAGCCAGATGATAATTGTCTATCACACAAGCTATCACTTGTTTCTAATATAGGGTTATAGTGTCTCTTATTAAGCCAAAGTATTCTAAAAGTCAATGGTGCACAGGAGATGTCTAAGACTGATCCTTTATCTGTGAAACAGGTGAATCAACAGATTCTACAAAATCCATCTCTCCTTGTCATAAAATAAATTTCTCTCTTTTTGTAGGAAGTAATTATCTGCATTCTAAGAGAAGTCTTTATATGAATGAGGGTTTTTCTTTCTTTTAAATAAGAGATTTCATGCCCTTTAAGTGAAGTGAGACATACTGCCCCATAAAACATATTCCTGGAGAATAAGCACCTAATTATCTAAAGCTCTCTGGTCTGGCGTGATTATCTAAGAAGTTTCATCAGCACCGATAGGTAAATAATAGGCAAATTACAGCTTGAGAGCAATTTATCTTGCTTTACAAGTTCTGAACATGAAGGAGAGACATATACATAACAATGACACTATATTAAAAAAACTTTCATGGGGGCGTGTCTAAGAAGCGGCCATGATCGGTCGCAGATTAAAAGGGCTCCTACTAACCAACCGGCTAAAGTCCTTTTATTTTTACTCTAGACAGTCTGTAACAGTGTAGGACAAGCATAGCATTTGTGTGAACTTGTAGCTAACTGATCTGAGCTAATTTTAGGACGCCTGCTCTGCATTGAGCCCTAATAAACAGGCTGTCAGAGATCACGGAAGGAGGCCTTACAAAAGTATCTTTTATCCCCCCCCCCCCCCCGGTAAAACAGGACCATATAACTGCTGAAAGACCATGGAGGAGTATTACATAACACTTCGCACCCTATTGGCAAAACTTGAAAAAAGGCGGAGAAGGGATTCCAAGATCTTATGGCCGTGATCAAAGATGGCCGCACGGAAGATGGAGCCGACAGTTGCAATTATCAGGTGGCTGATACGCAATCATCAAATTCTCCAGGTACGAGTATGATCCCTGCAACACATCCTATGACCGTGTGCAGTGTTCTGACCTGCGTGAGTCAGAGAATGGAGGACGGCATTATAGGAGGGTCAGCCCGGGCTAATCTGCCTGCCTCAGGTTTGGGAGAAAATCTCAGTGTAAGATCAGTGGATGTCCTTTTGTATGCGGTGTCTGGTTGTGGGGGTGCGGCCGGCTCCCGCGACCGGATGCTGGTTTATGCACTTGGCTCATGTTCACTTGGAGGATTTGTGCGGTCGGTGTTGGGACAGGGACGTTCCCCGGATTCATGGAGAGGTATAATTCGCTGGAGGTGTGGGCCATATCGCAGCTCAGTAAGGACAATCATGCACACCAGGTTTTAACAGTTATGAATCGCTCTGGAATCGGCTAAGAGAGGGTTAATGTTTGAAGTTACATTCAGGACTACACTATATTGAACATTTTAGGTCCAAGCAGTTAAGAGAAATCTTTTGCTCACAATTCAGAGGCAAAGATAAGTTACATACATTGAAAATGCCTGATACACTCATTTTGGAGAAAAGTTTGTATGTATTACCCCATCTGATGTGGACTACTTGGTCTTTTTTTTATGTGTAGTTTGCTTTCTGTAACGTTACCAATTAGGCTAGAGATTTACCATGGTAAGTGTGCACAGAGGCGCATTTTCCTTGTAGCTAGGATGTTGAACTTAGCAAATTACTTCACATTATATAACTGAGGCATAACCAACTACTGAATCTTGTATGTTTCTCCTGTCTCTAAAGCTCTGTACTAATTGCATGTGGTTTCCCAGAAGATATCTTGGGAAATAATGTGCATTATGGTTCTCATGTCGTTAGTTTTGTCCTTTACTTATAATGCCTTTTTACATTCTGAGGATTAGCTGGTTCATGACTTAGCAAACAAGGCTGCTTTGTTTGTAAAATGGCATATTGTTTGATTCCTGGCCTGATTCTGCAACAAGTGGTATAGAATTAATGGTATTCAACTTTATATAATGGTTAGATCTTTTAGCCAAGGTCTAGTCAATTTCTAGGTAAAGTAACTAACTCAAATATCTCAACCCAAGCTACATCCCCTTCTATTTATAATGCTCATCTCTCATACAGTTGTCAATATGATAACAACTTACATTTTGTAGGTTAAGCACTTCAGTATTTTACTCCTCCCCTCCAATATTCTCATCTTCTGTTTACCACTTTATCATATACTTGAATATTATGAGAATAACATCTAACTAATCTAATAACACCTTTCCCCACTATATTTTCACCATTCAGTGACATCTAGAAGGTTCTTAAATTTATTAGTATCTATTCCTATATTCACATGGTTTTGTGAATTAATCAGCGGTATTAACCCGCTACTTGCACCTACACACACAAGAATACAAATTTGTGTTACCTCTCATAAACAAGAGCTTGCTATGGCTTACAATGGGCCATTGAAAAGTTTCATACTAATACGCAGCAATCCACACGCTAGAGGTATCAATTTTAAGCTATTTTATAATCTAAAAAGAGGTATCAAATTATGGTTTTTGCACTCCAAGATATACATTGTCAGTAGAGATATTTTGTTATTAGTTTTGTCAAATAAGTAATTTGATGTGTTGTCTGTTTAACATTGTCGTTTTGAACATTTTCTATTTTTACGCTAAATGTACGACAAGATATAACATATGTTGTTATTATATGAAATACCTCAATAAAAATCTTTGATTTAAAAAAAAAAAAAAAAAAGCTTTCATGTGATTTCTCTCCATGGAGATGACCATTTTGTTTAAATATTTTTTTTCCACATTCTGTACCTATGAATGATTTCACTTAAGTAGCTGAGGATGGCCTTGTAGATTAAACCCATACTGTCCTTGTAGAAGGTTTTACATTTATATAAATATTATGTGCTAAGAGAAATTCCTTTTGTAAAAAAGCTTTTTCCGTATTCTTAAAATATAGGTTTTTCCCCTGTGTGATTCTTTAAATGTTTTAAAAGATTTGACCTGTGATAAAACAATTTGCCACACCCAGTACAAGTGAATAGTATTTCCCCCATTGTGTATACTTTCATGAGATGCAAGATTACTCTTTTTGTGAAACATTTCCCACACTCTTTACAGGTGTAAGGTTTCTCCCCTGTATGTATCCTTTGGTGCCCCAGGAGATTTGACTTGTGTCCAAAGCCTTGCCCACATTCTTTACATACGAATGGCTTCTCCCCTGTATGACTCAGATGTTTTAGAAGGCCAGGCTTATTTTTTTAAACTTTTTCCCTATTCTGTACTTGTGAATGGCCTCTCTCCTGTGTAGTTCCTTTCATGATATATCAGACTATTCTTTTCTGTAAAACATTTCCCACACTCTGTACATGCAAAAGGTTTATCTCCTGTGTGAGTCCTTTGATGATTTAGGAGATTTTTTTCCACATTCTAAACATGTGAATGGTTTTACCCCTGTGTGAATAGGCTGATGGTTTAGGAGAACCGACTTGCGAACAAAGCTTTTACCACATTCTGTACATGTGAAAGCTTACTCTTACTCTTTACTGTGAAACATTTCCCAACCTCAGAACGTGTACAGCTTCTCTCTTGTATGAATTCTTACGTGTTTTAGGAGACTTGACTTGCCCGCAAAACATTTCCCACATTCTGTGCAAGTAAATAATTTCTCTCCTGTGTGGACCACTTGGTTTTTTAGGAGAATTGATTTGTATGTAAAGATTTTTCCACATTCTCTAAATGTGAATGGTTTCCTTTCCTGTGCAAATCATTGCCTGGGATTGAAGACTTGCCTTATGCTTAAAACTTTTTGAACACTCAGTTACTGGGAAAGGTGAATCCTCTAAAGGAGAAAAGACTTGATTGCTTTCTTTTTGCTTCAATAGTTTCTTATTCTCTGTGCATGCTGCTTCTTGGTAAAGTTCCGTAAGTTTATCACCATCTAAGAAGAAACAAAAAGGAGAAAATAATTTATCTCTGTATGAGAATACGTTTACAATCCAGAAACCTGATTAATGTGCTTGGGAGTAGAGACTATTTATTTTATGTATATCTGTGATACTTAAGTTGTATGCCACGAGTCCCTCGTTATAAAATAAAATGTAATCACCACTTGCAGAATATATTCTTAACCAGTTTTGAAGTTGCTTCAGGCTAAGGTTAGTCTTGTGCACCAGTCACCAGTGCATCACATCTCTATTATTATTATTATTATTACCAGGTATTTCAAGAGCGTCAACAGATTCCGCAGCGCTGAATGCTCTCCCTTATTGATCTGTTCTAAAACTGGTGAAGACAACATGATCAAAGTGAGTGGGAAGGGGATCTCATGTGATAATGATGACGGATACTTTCCTCATGTAATTACTTTTCCCTAATTGAACTGTGGGTGTCATACAGTATAATACAGTCAAGCAACAGCTGAACCACTTGTAATTCTCAAGCCTTTATTCCAATGCTATAACAGGAGCAGGTACAGAGGAAAAGGACAACGTTTCGGGTTACATACACTTAGTCATGTCCTATACATTGTGTGTTCACCATTCAATCTTAAGTAACTGTATCCAGGTGTACAACTCCTCCTTAATTAACCCTTTAATAACAACAGTGTCTGAATTATATACAACAGTGCCACCTAGTGGCCCAAAATGTAAATGTATACATATGACAAAAAAAAAACATTCGCCTAGATTTAGAGTTTTGTCGGTAAAGACCCGCGGTGCCAACGCTCCTTTTTTTCAAGCGCACCCTTAAGACAACACTGGTATTTAGAGTTGTCTGAATGGCTGCATTAGACTCAGAAAATAATAAAATGCCCTACCCTATCCTAAATTACAAAGTAATCAGCTCTTTTTGAAAAAATGAAAAAATGAAAACGGAGCAGCACAGCAGTATAATTGAACCAAACAAACATGCAAGAATAGGACAAACCGTCTGACATGTTTGGCGCCCTCTAGTGGCGCTTCATCATAGACTAAAGACAATACACTGAAGTCTACCTTATATAACCACGCAGATGATAACAAATTAACCCCTGGTGGTTATACAAAAAACACATTTAAAAACAAATAAACTTCATCAATCATACAAGTTCTCTATAGTGAGACACTAGTCAGGAGTAGCAAAAAAGAAAAAAAGAAAAACCTTTTACCTAGATATCAGCCAAAAGTACAATGTTAAACAAGAATCTATAACACCACATAATTAATGTAATTCTTAAAACATGGTTTATAATTTATTGTGTTCTGATTCAATGTTTTTTTGTGTTGTGCTGAATACATCACTTCATAATGGAAAAATACATATGAATAAATGTGTATGTTATGAGATAAATTACAAAACATTTATATAAAATGCCAAAATTTAAACCCAAGTAATCCTAAGCCAGTAATTTAAAGTGACAGTAGTAAAGGACAGGCACCATAAATTCAATGCCTTTCCACAAAAAATGTGTATAAGATCCCTACAGCATATAAAAAAAATGTATATATATATATGTTTCTTACAAATATACACATGAATACTAATCATTGTAGTATACTATGCTAATATGAATTTAACACCACAAATGTGGTTTAATCCTAAATCCAGATTTGGACACTCAAAACAAAAGATAAGGCCCCACCTGTACAGGTAAATTACTCAAGATACACAGCTTTGTATATTATATATAGTACTAGTATTAGAGATCTTATGATTTACTGTGTGACTTATCACCAATAGTAAAGATATTTAATTTATTAAATGAAGTAGCTAATATCCCACACAAGGTTTAAACCCATTGAGGTTCTGGATTTAAGTTTATATATCCCCCAACAAAGGTTAGACACATATCATTGTCATTCAAAAAGCCAAGGAGATGGTCAAAGGAAGCCTTATTAAGAGGTCCATCAATGATTATAATCAAATCATCGATGAATCTTCTATAGGAGATTATATTCTTAGTATCCTCAGTATAATCACTATTATACAGGAATCTCAGCTCCCAGAACCCAACATACAAATTTGCGAAACAGGGGGCGAATTTCGCCCCCATGGCTGTTCCACAACATTGTAAGTAATAGTTATCATTAAACATCAGGAAATTATGAGTTAATACAAACTCAAGTATGGAACAAATAAACATTTTAACCTCAGAATTGTATGCTGTGAATTTGTCAAGAAAAAATCTCATTGCCCTCAGGCCTAAAGTATGAGGTATACATGTATAGAGCGATGCAATGTCTACAACTACCCACGAGTATGTACTTTCCCATTCAACATTTCTCAGGCATTCTAAAAGATGGGCTGAATCTCTCAAATAACTGTATAAATTCCTTACCAATGGCTGGAGAACTGAGTCCAGCCACTCAGATAGTGGTTCAAATAAGGACCCAATACCCGAGACAATGGTTCTACCTGGTGGCCGTTCGGGGTTCTTATGGACTTTGGGTAGGTAGTGAAACAGTGGTGTAACTGGAAATTCTGAAACTAAATAAGAGATGTCCTCTTCTCTAAAGATACCTAAATGAATACCATCATCCAAAAGCATTAATAACTGTCTCTTATAACTGGTTGTTGGATTACCACTAAGTAATTTATAAGTTGATGTATTACTTAGTTGGCGTAGAGCCTCTCCTTAGTAATCTTCTTTATTAAGAATCACAATATTTCCTCCCTTGTCAAAGTTTCTGATTACTATTTCATGGTTACTTTGGAGAGACTCCAATGCCAACCTTTCACACATTTTCAAATTTTGTTTAGCAGGTTTCTTGGACATAGCTAATTCAAGTAATTCTTTTTTAACACACTTCTGGAAACTATTTAATGCACTACCCCTAAATTGTACTGGATAGAAATCAGAGCCTACTTTCTTGGGACCTGGAGGTTGAGACCGCTCACCAGTGGTATCACACCCTTCTTGTAAATCAGTCAAAGTCCCTAATGTGCAAGCATCCTTAAATGATACTTCACTTTGACTCACACTATCCACTCTTGTGGTTAACTCAGACCAATCATAATTTACATTAGTATTAGGGGCAGATTGCAATTCAAAAAATCTCTTCAAAGTGAGTTTTCTAACGAATCTATTGATATCAATTAGAGTGTTGAAAGGAGAAAAATCTCTCGTTGGGGCAAAACCCAGGCCTCTGCTCGATAGATTTGTTTGATCCTCAGTAAGAACATGTTTTGACAAATTTATAACATTAAGTTTAGAGAGTCCCAAGTTTTTCACATTCCTTTCTTTTTTCTTCTTGTTCTTTGATCTTCTGATCCTCCTAAAGGGACTTTTTCTTTTTTGTCTTTTTTCTGAGACGCCCCCTTTTTTGCTTCCTTTCTTGAATCTTTGGGACGTACCACCATTTCTTCTCCGTCATTTTCATCTGTGCTAACCTGCAGGGAACGAGAAGACAAAGAGGATACAGAAGAGACAGAAGATGGAGAAGAAGATAGAGAAGAAGAGGTAGCTGACTCTTGATCAGAGGTTTCAACATCAGTAGACGTGAACACCACTTTCTTCTTATTTTTATTTTTCAGAATTGGTTTGGGTCCTTTATCTTTCTCATCTTCTTTCTTTTTTCCACCCCTTGTTTTACCACGATTGGGGTTATTTTTCCATGTTTTCTTTTGGAATGTGGGCCACTGGTAGACTCTATTAGTTTCATAGTCCATCCTATCCCTATGGAACTTCTCCCCTTTTCTCTCAGCTAGTATGGAATCCAATTTGTCCACATGTTCTTTCATCACTTTCTTATGTTCCAAGAACTTTTCATGTGATTCAAATTTCTTTAATTCTTTTTCTATTTCTTCCATTTTCTCTTTAATATCAATTCTTTTCAGCTGCTTACACCGGATCAGGATTTTCAACAATTTCATTGAGCACTCAGATAGAGCATTATTCCATTCCAAAACAATGTCTTGATTATCAATTTCAAAGGTTGGGAATTTATTAATCCTTAACCCTCTTGGAACTCTATCATGTTCAACATAGTGCTCAAATGCTACAATGTCCAATGTGAGTCTTAAATCAGCAATTAACAATTTCTCCAGTGCCTTAAACTGAGACTCCATGCCTGGACTGAAACCCTCAGATCGTTCAGAGGAAAAAACGCATTTAAACAGCTCTCTCCTGGCCTCAGCATCATATAGAGAACTTGATAATATGGTATTATCCAAATCCATTTCTTGCAAATATCACAATATTAGTGATAATATACTGCCTTAATAAAATAACAATGCCCAAACGCAAAAATTTTTACAAATAGCCCAGAATGCCTCTTATTATGTAATGTGCTTCCCCTAATAAGAATTCCAAACAGTTTGATAATGATCCGTAATACACTTAACAAAAGAAAACAGTTCCACTTTAAATCCTGAGCGTATTTGAAACACTCATCAATAAATAACACGGAGGATTACAAACCATTGATTTACAAATCATTGCCATAGCATTCATATAACGATAATGTAAAAGTTTTAACTCCGTTTTTTGAAAATCGCATCTACCTTCGTTCAAGATCCTCAACAGCAAACGATCTCTTCAATGTTCAGCTGTAGCGAGTGAGACAGGCCGGTTGTGGTTACTGGTAACAAACAGTGTCAGCTGGCCGCTCCAAACTCCTCACTGAACGTCTCCAGGGCTTGCAATAATGACGTCAGACGCCACGGATGGAGGCTTGAGGGCAATGCAAAAGGGCAAAGGTGCAATGCTCCAAAAAACAGGAACCAACTGCTTGTCAGAATGAAAAAATGAAAACGGAGCAACACAGCAGTATAAAATACTAGTACTATATATAATATACAAAGCTGTGTATCTTGAGTAATTTACCTATACAGGTGGGGCCTTATCTTTTGTTTTGAGTGTCCAAATCTGGATTTAGGATTAAGCCACATTTGTGTTGTTAAATTCATATTAGCATAGTATACTACAATGATTAGTATTCATGTGTATATTTGTAAGAAACATATATATATATACATTTTTTTGATATGCCATAGGGATCTTATACACATTTTTTGTGGAAAGGCATTGAATTTATGGTGCCTGTCCTTTACTACTGTCACTTTAAATTACTGGCTTAGGATTACTTGGGTTTAATTTTGGCATTTTATATAAATGTTTTGTAATTTATCTCATAACATACACATTTATTCATATGTATTTTTCATTATGAAGTGATGTATTCAGCACAACACAAAAAAACATTGAATCAGAACACAATAAATTATAAACCATGTTTTAAGAATGACATTAATTATGTGGTGTTATAGATTCTTGTTTAACATTGTACTTTTGGCTGATATCTAGGTAAAAGTCTTTTTTGCTACTCCTGACTAGTGGCTCACTACAGAGAACTTGTATGATTGATGAAGTTTATTTGTTTTTAAATGTGTGTTTTTTGTATAACCACCAGGGGTTAATTTGTTATCACCTGTGTGGTTATATAAGGTAGACTTCAGTGTATTGTCTTTAGTCTATGATGAAGCGCCACTAGAGGGCGCCAAACATGTCAGACGGTTTGTCCTATTCTTGCATGTTTGTTTAAAAGCATGAAATACATTTTTCTTGGTTCAATTATACTACTGTGCTGCTCCGTTTTCATTTTTTCATTCTGACAAGCAGTTGGTTCCTGTTTTTTGGAGCATTGTACCTTTGCCCTTTTGCATTGCCCTCAAGCCTCCATACGTGGCGTCTGACATCACTATTGCAAGCCCTGGAGACGTTCGGTGAGGAGTTTGGAGCGGCCAGCCGACACTGTTTGTAATCAGCTCTTTTTACCAGCCCTGATCGAAACAGCCAATAGAATGCAAGGTCAATCTGATTGGCTGATTGAATCAGCCAATCAGATTTTTCTAACCTTAATTCCGATTGGCTGATAGAATCCTATCAATCGGAATTCGAGGGACGCCATCTTGGATGACGTCCCTTCAAGGAACCGTCATTCGTTGTTAGTCCGTTGGTTGAAGAGGATGGCTCTGCGTCAGCTGTATGGAAGATGGCTCTGCTCCGCTCCAGATGGATGAAGATAGAAGACGCCGCTTGGATGAAGACTTCTACCGGATGGAGGACTTCTTCTTGCCCCGCTTGGATGAAGACTTCTACCGGATGGAGGACCTCTTCTTGCCCCGCTTGAATGAAGACTTCTACCAGATGGAGGACCTCTTCTTGCTCCGCTTGGATGAAGAATTCGGCTCGGCTGGGTGAAGATAACTCAAGGTAGGGAGATCTTCAGGGGGTTAGTGTTAGGTTTATTTAAGGGGGGTTTGGGTGGGTTAGAGTAGGGGTATGTGGGTGGTGGGTTTTAATGTTGGGGGGATTGTATTTTTTTTAAAGGTAAAAGAGCTGATTACTTTGGGGCAATGTCCCGCAAAAAGCCCTTTTAAGGGCTGGTAAAATTACTTTGTAATTTAGAATAGGGTAGGGCATTTTATTATTTTGGGGGGCTTTTTTTATTTTATTAGGGGGCTTAGATAAGGTGTAATTAGTTTAAACTTCTTGTAAAAAAATTTATTTTCTGTAATTTAGTGGGGGTTTTTTTGTATTATAGATTAGTTTTTTAATTGTATTTTAGTTTAGCTAATTGTAGGTAATTTATTTAATTAATTTATTGATAGTGTAGTGTTAGGTGTATTTGTAACTTAGGTTAGGATTTATTTTACAGGTAATTTTGTAATTATTTTAACTAGGTAGCTATTAAATAGTTATTTACTATTTAATAGCTATTGTACCTAGTTAAAATAAATACAAAGTTGCCTGTAAAATAAATATAAATCCTAAAATAGCTACAATGTAACTATTAGTTATATTGTAGCTATATTAGGGTTTATTTTATAGATAAGTATTTATTTTTAAAGAGGAATAATTTATTTAATTATAGTAAATTTATTTAGATTCATTTAAATTTAAATTATATTTAAGTTAGGGGGGTGTTAGGGTTAGACTTAGGTTTAGGGGTTAATAACTTTATTATAGTAGCGGTGACGTTGGGGGCGGCAGATTAGGGGGTTAATAATTGTAGGTAGGTGGCAGCGATGTTAGGGAGGGCAGATTAGGGGTTAATAAAATGTATTATACTGTTTGCGAGGCGGGAGTGTGGCGGTTTAGGGGTTAATAAATTTATTATAGTGGCGGCGAGGTCCGGTCAGCAGATTAGGGGTTAATAAGTAAAGGTAGGTGGCGGCGACGTTGGGGGGGCAGATTAGGGGGTAATAAATATAATGTAGGTGTCGGCGATGTTAGGGGCAGCAGATTAGGGGTTCATAGGTATATTGTAGGTTGCGGCGGTGTCCGGAGCGGCAGATTAGGGGTTAAAAAAATGTATTATAGGGTTTGCGATGTGGGGGCCTCGGTTTAGGGGTTCATAGGTAGTTTATGGGTGTTAGTGTACTTTATAGCACAGTAGTTAAGAGCTTTATGTTCCCGCGTTAGCCCATAAGAGATAGGAATGAAGCCCTGGCCAGCCCCAAAGTAGGAGGGGTGAAAGGCATCATCCTGGCAAATGTTTTGAGCGGCAGCTGCTTAGTGAGTGACCGGACTGATATACTTACCTGTGGCCAATACCTATGGATGCAAGGAGGGCTTTTCAAGTTCCCATCCAGAAGGGGGAAAAGGTCCGGATTTGCAACTACGGTGAGCAAGTGTAAAGAGGATAAGTTTGGCGGTACCTACACACGGAGGAAAAGTTTGTATTACCTGCTTCTGTGAAAGGGGTATGTTTAACCTTGAAGAGGTATTCAATTGTCGTCCCCAAGTGTACGCCCGAAAAAATCCTTCTGTTAATGCTCTGTCTGGAGATGATACATTCGGATTAGAACTGCCTCCTATATGCATACACTTTATATGCCATAAAATATATATTTGGGAGCGAGCGGTTGCACTAAGTGCTTTTTGTTTTGTGTTTTTATGTTTATTACCACTTTGGTGTATTAGGTGCGTCTAAGCAGACAAATAAATAAGGTCTTTTTTTAACTTTTTAGCAATTGCATATATGTGTTAATTGCTCTTTTCTGTTTCGTTCATATTTATTTTTAGTTAAACAATCTGGAATCAAACATCTTTTAGTTTATATTTCAGCATCAATTAACCCAAGAGATGAAAATTGTGATTAGGTTTTAGGTTTTTTTCCTTTTTCAACATCAGAAACTGTAAATTAGAAAACACAATGAGCCAGATTACAAGTGGAGCGCTAATTAACGCTTACACTCGAGCGTTAAAGGGACAGTCTACTCCAGAATTGGTATTGTTTAAAGAGATAGATAATCCCTTTATTACCCATTTCCCAGTTTTGCATAACTAACACGGTTATATTAAAATACTTTTTACCTCTGTAATTACCTTGTATCTATATCTCTGCGGACTGCCCCCATATCTCAGTTCTTTTAACAGACTTGCATTTTAGTCAGTCAGTGCTGACTCATAAATACCTCCACGGGAATGAGCACAATGTTATCTATTATCAGTGGTTCTCAACCAAAGTGACCTCAAGGCCGGGTAAATTTTAGCTAGACATGTCCAGGGCCCAGTAGATATATATATAGCAGCAGCAGGAGCGGGCTGATCAGCCAGGCAACTAGGACCTGGGTCAAGGGACCAGCAAGTAGGGGGGCCCACAAATGGCATCTCCACGGATCCTGGTGCATTCCGTAAGCTGGAGTTTTCAGTTGCCCTATCAGTAACTAAGCAAATAAGTGTGGGTTTAGTGGGGGCCCTGGCAGGGGTCTGTCGCTGTGAGGGCCATGGAGTGTTGGGTCTGGCCCTGGAGTTTGGGTGCCCTTTCTCTGGCCCTTGATGTTGGGGGTCCTGGCTCTGGAGGTTGACGGGCCTGTTAGGGGTAGGGCAGAGAGGCTACCATGTTCATTTGCATAAAATGTAATACATTTTGGTCAGTGTGAGACAGTGTTCTTGGGGCCTTTATTGGTCTCAGTCTGCCCCTGGTGTGCAGTGGGGTAAGAGTGTGCAGTGGGGGCATGACAGGTCGGGGCCCACCAGCAGGGCTATCACGGCCCGGCTGTTGAGAAACCAGGATCTATATGACACACATGAACTAGCACTGTCTAGCTGTAAAAAACCTGTTAAAATGCACTGATTTAACAGGTGGTTTTTAACAATTTAGAAATCAGTTGGAGCCTACCTAGATTTAGCTTTCAGCAAAGAATACCAAGAGAACAAAGAACATTTGATGATACAAGTAAATTGGAAAGTTGTTTAACATTGCATTCCCTATCTGAATAATGTAAGTTTAATTGTGCTGGAAGTAAGTTTTTTGCGTGTATCGGGTTGCGCTGGTGTTAGTCCCTGACAAAGTGCCGGTGTAGGATCCACTGGATACCTGTTTGCAGGCTGATTATTTCTGGCTGTGATGTTTCGGTTACTAACCTTGTTTTTAAGATGTACACAATAAAAGTTTGCTTATACTCCTAGAGGCGGTTTAACATATTGGTCTTTTTTAATCTATTCTGGCAATATGAGTTGAATGTAAACGGTTTTTGCTTGCGCGCTGACCAGACGATCGCAAAACGATAAACTTTCAATTTTGCGTGCGCGTTCACGTGTTCCTCCATAGAAGTCAATGCAGCAAAAAAAAGTGAAAAAAACCATAATACCCTACTTGCGAGTAAACCCAATATTCTCATAGCACTAACAAGACATGAAAATATAAATATTTTACGTTCCAATGTTCTCTATAAAACAAAATATATTCTATTTATTCACAAATACATATTTCTACATATATCTGATGTTTTTTGTACAATATTTATCTATTCAGCACTTTTCCAGCCCAAAAACAACTAATCTTAAAAAAAAAAAGGCCTAAGACTAAGCCCCAAATAGGTACTCACCGTTCCTGAAGTCCAGGGGAGAAGGTCTTCTTCCAGGCGGCTCCATCATCTTCTATCTTCATCTGAAGCGAAGGCAGCATGGAGCGGACGTGTCTTCTCCGATGTGTGGATCCTCAGTCCATCGTACACTGAAGATTTAATTTGGGATAACTTGCATTCCTATTAGCTGAAATTTTTAAATCAGCCAAAAGGATTAGAGCTACTGAAATCCTATTGGCTGTTCAAATCAGCCAATAAGATTTCAGTAGCTCTCATCCTATTGGATGATTTCAAAATGTCAGCCAAAAGAAAGGCAAGGTACCCCAATAAATATGGGGTACCTTGCATTTAATCTTCAGTGTGCGGCGGACGATCGCATGAAAAGGAGTATCCACGCCGCTTTGGACCGCCGCCGATGAGAACCAATGCATCGGGAAGCCAGCTCCGCACCTTTGCTCTGCACCGCCTTCACTCTGGATGAAGATAGAAGATGATGGAGCCGCCTGGAAGACCTTCTCCGCCAGACTTCAGGAATGGTGAGTACCTATTTGGGGTTTAGATTAAGGATTTTTTTTTTTTTAAGATTAGGGATTTAAGGTGCTTGTAAAAGAGCTGAATGCCCTTTTAAGGGCAATGCCCATACAAATGCCCCTTTAGGGGCAATGGGTAGTTTTTTTTTTTTTAGTGTTAGTTTTTTTTTATTTTGGTGGGGTTTGGTGGGGTTTGGTGGGTGGGGGGGGGTTTACTGTTAGGGGGGACTTAGTATTTTTTAAACCTAAAAAAGTTTAATTTAGGACAATGCCCTACAAAAGGCTCTTTTAAGTGCTATTGGTAGTTTAGTTTAGATTAGGGGGGTTTATTTTGGGGGGCTTTTTTATTTTTGTAGGGATTAGGTTTATTTTTTTCTGTAATGTTAAACTTTTTTATTTTTTGTAATGTTAGAATAATTTTTTGTATTTTTTTTTTAATATTCTTTTATTGAGGTTGTAAATAACAATTTTAACAAGTAATCAAGGTCCATGTACAAAATATTTTAGCTTCCAAATCTTTAGCTATAAACAAGAATCAATGCAATGAACTTTTTACAGATTATCCAGATTTTATACGATGTACAAAATCATAAATTATGCTTACCTGATAATTTTCTTTTCTTCAGATGGAAAGAGTCCACAGCTGCATTGATTACTTTTGGGAATTCAGAACCTGGCCACCATGAGGAGGCAAAGACTCCCACTCCCCTGATCCCCAGTCATTCTGCCGAGGAACAAGGAACAGTAGAAGAAATATCAGGGTGAAAAGGTGCCAGAAGAACAACAATTACAACCGCCCCACATAGAAACACGGGCAGGGAGCTGTGGACTCTTTCCATCTGAAGAAAATGATCAGGTAAGCATAATTTATGTTTTTTCTTCATAAATGGAAAGAGTCTACAGCTGCATTCATTACTTTTCAGAAAACAATACCCAAGCTATAGAGGACACTGAATGCAAAAACGGGAGGGTACAAGAGGTGGCCTATTCTGAGGGCACCAGGCCTGAAAACCCTTACCCAACAAAATCCCGCTTCGTCCGAAGCCGAGAACAACAAAGAGGAAAAGACCCAAGGACACTGACCGGAGATAGTCCACAAGCTTTGCTAGAGACCACAGGAACTAGACTCAACTGAGTCAACAGCCTCCAGGAGACAGCATCGCCCAGCAAGACACAGAGAAAACATGATTGTACTTGTAAAGTGCGGCTAATCCCCCTTAAGGGACTCAAGGCGCTGCTCATCATATCAACCGTGAAAGGAGGAAGGCTGAGTAGACTTCGGCAGGGAACGACTTGCAACCCTCGGTTTGCTACAGTGCAGAGTAGCCATAGTGCATTAGTATACTGAGCTAGCTGTCCAGCTAGCATAAAGAACTCCAGACCAACAGAGACCCCCCAGTCTCATAGAAACAAAGGGAGGCAACACCCAGACCCCAGAAAAACAGAAACCACGGAATAAGGCCGGGAGTCTGAAACAGAAATGATCTTCCCCCAACACAGTGCAACTGAAGACGAAGGTCCCCAAGTCGTAAAAAGGTAGCTCAGAATACCAAAATATTCATAAATGAAACCTCGTGCAGCAAGCTCAGATAGGTCTGACGAACAACGCCTAAAGCAAAAACACAGCCCGCTGCAGTCATCTAAAAATGACTCTGAAACTTAAATACTTGCAGGGCAAGCAGAAAGCAGCTGAAGATAGGATCCTTCAGATTGCTAAGTATCCACTAACCAACGGATAACGTTGCAGGCTATCTAAGAGTCGCCAGTCCTTCCCACAAATCCTGAACATGGAGAAAGGAGAAAGCTCAAGAGGCTTACCATACCTTGAATGCTCTGAGGATGATTTTAGCAGAGCAACAGATCTCAGATTCTGCTCCAACACCGGACCAGCCCAAGCGACAGACATGTCTTATAGACAGGGGGGAGAGAAAGATTCCAACCACAAGCCCCCAGGGAATGGTCAACAGAGCTTGGGTGCCAACCCAATCCGCTCCTCCAAAATAATGCACTCCCAAGGAGAACCCCCTGGGACCTAGAACAGAGAAAAGTGCCCTAGATCCGTAGGAAGACCTGTCACAGCTCTCTTAGACAGTCTCTATGTAGAGAGATCAAATTCCAACACGTAGAACAGAACCCACAGAGCTGCAGATGCTGCCCCTTACAGAGATAAGCCACCTGATCCAACCTCCTACACACAGGGCAGGACAAAGACCCTCCAGAGAGAGGAGCCCTAGCTCATAAGGAAGACAAACTATTCCCTCAAAAGGGAAGGGCACAGATAAGAACAGCATACATGTCCACAAGACATGAAGCCATAGTATGATCAAAAAATGGACCGAATGAAAAAATCATCCAGACACCACTGTTGACCCAACAGAGAAAAAACTCCCCATGAAGAGGAGCACACTCCATCCGAAGGACAAGTCAGACCTTAAAGTTGATAACCAGTACCCAAAAGGTAGATGTGAACTCTGGCCTTCCTGCTTGCAAGCCCAATGAGCTAGTCACTATGTCGCAACATAAGGTCCCTGAAAAAACTGGGTCATCCCGAACCAGTCCACAGGAACATAAGGCTACAGACATCCAAGAAGGATCCAAGAACCCTGGACCTGGGACCCAGAATCATCCTAGAATGAACGACACCCCCAGGGAACACAAGATACCCCATCTGAAGCAATCAGACCTCACCAGGGATGAGAACCGGGAAACCCAGAGAACGGGTACAGGACTCACTCGTAATTCCCAGCCCAAATAAAAGAGAACACCCTTAGCCAGAGGTCAACACCCGCCCAACAAGGTGCTAGGCCGCGACAAAGTCAAGCAATTTCTCTACAGCCCAAAGGCCCCAAGGGCGACACTAAGGGAAATGAGAACGAGAACAGAGTCACCCAAAAGAAAGTAGAAGAAAGGCTAGTCTCCATAATCCTTTCAGATTAACATTCCAGAGGACCACACCCAAGGGAGAAGAATGCAAAGCATCCCGAACCCAGGCAGAAAAACATCCCCTAAGCAAAAAGCTTGGAAAAAGAGACAACACCTTCTATCGCCCCTTATATGGAGACGACTAACTCCCGAAGGAAGACAGAGCCTCACGGCCTTCACTTCCTAATGAAGCAGCCAAAGCCGCCAGAAAAACTGGACAAAGTCCAGAAAGTCTCGACCCAAAGGAAGAGAACCTCTAAAAGGAACAACTCATAAAAGCACACTTCCAAAGAGACCATGAAAGGCAAAACTATAAGAACGGCGGTATGAAGGACCTAAATCCTCCAAGCCTCCAACCCACAACTGGAAGGAACACTCTAGTTCCCGGAAAAATCGAAAACGACTGAGCATGTCGCTGCAGATCTCAACGGAGTCCCGGCCCACTAGACTGAAAGGCAAATGAGGACTGAACCAATCCCCCATGCCCCTAAGCAACCACGGACCCTCAAGTCCTCTCAGGATGCTAGTTGAAGCTTGTAAAATAAAACAAGAAAACAACACAAATCATATTGTGATCACTAGGCGCCCTCACCGGACCAACCGGACATAAAAAGGCGCCACGTTTCTGAACTAGGCCTCAAAGACAGAAGGATTTGTACCCAGTCAGGACCAGCCTGAAACCAAGGGCCCCAGCACTGTCAAGGCCACATAGAGTCTCCCCCGAGATGGAGGGATAAAGAACAGTCAGACAGACTTTTGTAAACAGTGCAACCGCAAAATCGCCAGTATCAATTCCAGATAAGAAAGTTCCCGAAGGAAACATCACCCACAACCTGAGATTTAGACCAAATAAAAATCATCCTCACTGGATGAAGATAAAAGATAAGGCAACCTGTAGGTTATCACCCAGGAAGAACGGACAGCCCCACAGGACCAGCCCAACAGGGGTCTGGGACTTCCAAGCTCAGAACTGGTACAGTATACACAAATAACAAAGACTATAAGATGATTACTTTATCCCCTTATATCTATGCATGCAAGCCAGTCAAAGATTAAGACTGAGAATCCCAAGACCCATTAAGAGTGGGATCCAGCAGTCAGGGCCACCACTTGAAATGCTGGGGCCCCTGACTTGACCATTGATCAGGGCCCAACCCCCCCCCCCCCCCTTCCTTTGACATGTGCAATTTTTGACCAAGTGACTAAAACGTATATGCACTTTATTCTTAAGTGTCTATTTAAACTTGGAAATGTTGTAAAGGTAGTAACATACAAACACACAGACACACTTATACACTGAAACACACACACACTCACATATAGACACTCTAGCAGATACGCAAAGAAGCACACTCAGACACAGACACCCAAACAGACACTCAGCACTTGTAAAAAAAAGGAGATTTAGAAAACAAAATATGGAGTTCTGATTATCTTTTTGTAAAGGAAGATGCCAACTAAATGATGACAACAGCATGCAGTGGCTGAAAGGAAGGGCCCTGAACTGCCTAAACAATAATTTAAAGGTTAAATGGTGGATTGGTGACTTCCATAAAGGTCTCATTAGTCTCAAAGTCTGTAGAAAGATGGGAATAATCAGTAGTAAGGTCAACATTTTCTAAAAAGGAACAGACAATGGACACACACACACACAAACTCAAACTTGCACATACACCCAAGGAAACACCGACAGAGACAGCCTCAGAAAACACACAAAGACATACACACACAGAGAGACAACCACATAAAACACAGAAAGACATACAGTACATACACACACACACCCTCACTGAGACATCCACAGAAAACACACAAAGACATACACACACTCTCACAGAGACACCCACAGAAAATGCACAGACATACACACACCCTCACAGAGACACCCACAGAAAACACAGAAAGACATACATACACACACCCTCACTGAGACATCCACAGAAAACACACAGACATACACACCCACCCTCACAGAGGCATCCAGAGAAAATACACAAAGACAAACATACACACACCCTCACAGACATCCACAGAAAATGCACAAAGACATACACACCCACCCTCACAGAGAGACCCACAGAAAAAAAAAATACATACACACTCATAAAGACACAAACCAAAGCACAAAGACATAAACACAGACACCCACAGAAACACTCACAGGAGGAAACATTTATGCACCTCGCATCCCCTAAATAAACAGTGTGTGACATGCATGATAAAAAAATTGCAGAAATTAAGAGATCACTTTTTAAAGAATCATATTTGTAAATGAGCAAACAAAAATAATTCTGTAAATTCAAAATTGTACATTAATGAGCTGGGTAGATGGCTAGATGAAGAAAAGTACCTTTAAAAGGTTGACATATGTTTGTTTGTTTTTTCCCCATTTTTCACAACCAAGAGCACCACTTCAAATATAGTGTACAAATGTTCCCATCTGTCAGCTGTACTTAAGGATTTTGAAAATGCTGTACTCTATATGGTCTTGGTGGAACCATAAGCTGTGGTACTCATACCATTAGATCTGGTTAAATGCAGGATTTAGGCTTGTTGGTATGTATTTCAAAATTAAGTCAGCTGTAGTGTAAACCTGAACAGTTTTAAGTTAACCTGTCTCATTTCAAACCCTGAGCAATCTTAGACTGAGAGTATAACATTTTATGCAGATGTAAAAATCTTACGCCTAGATTTAGAGTTTTGCGTTAGAGGGGGTGCGTTAGCTACGCGTGTTTTATGTCTAACGCACGGCATTGTTTGACTCCGGTATTTAGAGTTCAAAAAAGACCATCTAACGATGCTCCTAACGCGTGTATGTCACACGCGGAATACTGCCCGCGTTAGACAGTCTCCGATAGAGATCAATGGGAAAGCAAAAAAATAGCTTTTTTCACCTAACACTCGATCTTGCGAGAATACGCACAGCTCGGTCATATGACGCATACCACATCATGCACAACAATAACACGCCGCAAATGTCACAACAACAATCAATCAACAAAGCACACAAGCATTACACATTCACAAGCGGTGGGATTTGAAAAAAAATTTAATACGGGGAATACGCATATACTTTAAGATGCGGAAATTCACAAAATAACAACAAGGAATAAAAAATATATACATACACTAGAAAAATAATCGCATTCAATATCACTATATATTAGGACAAACATACATATGCAACACTTCACTAATACCACACCATCGCAAATTCACATTTAAAAAGAATACTATTGGACAATGTTAGAGAAAACGACCACTATGACATCATCGCATTCTACACATTCCACAAATACTAACTCAAAATGAGCATGCGCAAATTCACACAACTAATACACATTGCACTAATATTAATTGCTAATAAAGCACACCTGAACACAATTTAAAACGGAAATTGGTACATCATTAAACATTTACACAGGGTATATAATCACCACACAAGCAGGGCTTATTTGACTGTGTTGCTGGTGGGTCTTTGGAGATTGGAGGTTTAAGATTAGAGAGTTGGTGCATTATTGTGAGTGAGTTAGTGTTAGCGTGAGAGAGTCAGTTGTTAGTGTTATCGTGAGTGAGTTAGTGGGAGTGGGAGAGAGTTAGTGGGAGTGGGAGTTGTTAGTGAGAGTTGTTAGTGGGAGCGTGAGTTAGTGGTAGTTAGTGAGAGTTAGTGGGAGTGTTTGTTAGTGAGAATTAGTAGTAGTGTGTTAGTGAGAATTAGTAGTAGTGTGAGTTAGCGAGCGAGTGATTTTTCTGTACACGTAACACATTTACACGCAAACACATTCAATACATACATACACTTATCAATAACACTACATACACTCCATACCCCCTACCCCCTCATACTACACTCCGTACCCCATTCCCTGTAGTCCCATTCCCTTTCATCCCATTTACTCTTATCCCATACCCCATACCCATACCATACCCATCCCCTAGTTACATTTAGTTTACATATCCTCCTTTTAGTCTTCTTCTTCTTTTGGTTTATTTAAATACTCCTTACCCTCTTTGTTTGTTTACATCCCTCTCACACTTTCAGCACTTTTTTTGTCTTTTTAGTTCTTTATTTTGACCCCCTTTCATTTCATCACACTCACTTTTTGTTTGATTATTTGGGGTTTAGTTTAGGGAACAGATGGAGGCCAGGCAGGGGAGAGGTAGAGGGGGGAGGAGAGGGAGGGGGAGAGGAACAGGGCAGGAAGGGGGGCAGGAAGGGGGGCAGGAAGCGGGGGTGGAAGCGGTGGGTGGACCCAGCCACTTGGTTCAAGATGAACAAGTGGCTGGGCCCAGTGGCGGACAGAGTAGGGCTTCACAGTCCGGGAAACAGAGGGCATCGTCACAGGGGAAGGCCAAGGTGACCAGGGAGGCGAGGTTTTCGATGGAGGAGAAGGAGGCCCTCGTAGAGGCCTATATGGCCAGGTATAGGAGGCTGCAGCACCAGAAGACTACCCCGACTGACAAGAGGAGGCTCTGGAATGAGATAAGAAATGCAGTCAATGCAGTGGGTGGCCGGAACAGAGATCTGGATTCGATAAAACATTGCTACCGGGACTGTAAGATGGATCTCAAGAAAAAGTTAAGCCTGGAGGCCCGACATGCCGCAGGAACCGGTGGTGGACCTGCCCTGGAAATAGAGTACTGCCGATGGGAGGAAAT